>NC_077233.1:10249314-10549314 GCF_027887165.1 Monodelphis domestica
AAAGAAAGAAAGAAAGGAAGGAAGGAAGGAAGGAAGGAAGGAAGGGAGGAAGGAAGGAAGGAAGGAAGGAAGGGAGGGAGGGAGGGAGGAAGGAAGGAAGGAAGATTAAAGAAGGAAAGAAGAGACAGAGAAGGAAAAAAAGAAAAAGACAGAAAGTAAGAGAAAAGAAGAAAGGTAAGGAAGACACATTAAAGAAAAGTGATCTCTTTTAATCTTTGAAATTAATTTCACTATACATCTTACTAAATGAGTTCAAGTGATTATGTTGCTATCTAACAAAATTTTCAATAAGATATTTAATTTTTAAAGCATAACAAAGTTGACCATTTCTCCTTGCTAGTTTTTCTCATTTTGTTGACATTGACTTTTGTCTTTCCTATGGCACTGTGAATTGAAAAACAACAAAACCTCTCACTTCCCATCTTAGAATCAATACTGTATATTAATTACAAGGCAGAAGAGTGGTGAGGGCTAGACAGTGGGGGTTAAGTGACTTGCCCAGGGTCACACAGCTAGGAAATGTCTGAGGACAAATTTGAACCCAGTACCTCCTGCCTCTGGGTCTGACTCTCAATCCAGACAGAAGACCTATTGAAAAATTGACCTGTATGCCTGCTTCCTCTTCTCTATAGAAACTTTATGAGAATGACTTCTGCATGCATGATGAGTGTCTTTGATGTAAATATGAGAAGAGAACAGGCAGGTGCTTTTCTAGAGCAGGTCCATCTTCACAGTTCCACAGCTGACTGAGACATATGGAAAATATAAGCTTCTACTTTGTTTATTGATTTGTAAGAAACCCTTCAATTCAGGAGAACAGGATTCAGCCTTCAAGGCTTTCCTTGTTAGCAGACTAGCAGGTGGGAGTCTGGGGGGCAAGGAGAGGCTAATCCACACCAAACAGCATAAATCAGGGAAGAAGAAAATCAGCCTATAGAGAATCTGACATGAAATCCAGCTCAGAGAGGAGCCACAGAGCTGGAGAACCATGGAGGCAACTTGTGGGATGTTCCATTCCCCAGGTGTAGTCTCTGCATACAGGAGATGGGACATGGAGCGAGGGATGCTGATGAAGGGTCCAGTGGTCTGTCATCATTGTAAAGCAGCCAACTGTAGATGAAGTTGATTGAACACTAGGGAGACCGGAGGGAATGGGATCCCTTGGCTTCCAGTCTCTCCCCACTCTCATCCGTTCTCTGCACAGCTGCCAAAGCCAATGTCTGACTATGACCTCTCCTACTTAGTCAACTCCAGAGTCTCCTTATTGTGGCTAGGAAAAAAAATAGAATATTAATTCCTCTTTTTAGCTTTTAATGTCCTGCATAAACCAGTCCACATCATCTTTCCAGCCTCACTGGGCTTTACTTCCTATCTTGTACTCTATGATCTACCCATAATGACCTTCTCTCAGTTCCTCCCACAAGACTGTCTCTGTCTCATCCTCAGCCTTTGTGCAATCCTGGCATGTGACTCCCCTACATGCCTGGAATGCCCTTACTCCTTGCCCCTCTCTGTCGGAGAGCCTCTCTTCCTTTAAGATGGGATCATCTTCTATGTGGCGCCTTTCCTGGTTCCTCCAACTGAGCCATTAACCACTTTGTACATTCTTACTTTAACTCCATCTTTCTTTATTCTAGTTATAGTTTTACATCTCCTCCTCGTCTCTTCCACTAGAATATGCATTCCTGGGGAGTAGGAAATGTTTCATCATTTATCCTTGTATTCCCTGGTGACTACTACACAGCATTGACACACAGTAGGTATTCAATTATTACTTGTTTATTGATTCACAAAGATAATCTACTGTGTCTGGGTTCACTGACCTTCCTCCTGTCAAATGTGCTCTCCCTGCCTCCCCCAGGGGCTTGCTTAGACACAGAGAGATAAACCTGGTGCCTGTGTCATCTGTGAAAAATGTCATCTCCAGAGGGGTTGCCACAAGCATGGATGCAAAAGAATTACCCAGTTAGGGATTATCTAAGGCTGGATCTGAACTCATGAAGATAAATCTTCCCAATTCCAAGCCCAGTGCTCTATCCATTGGTCCTACCTCGCTTCCCTGAAGATAAGACTGATAGGTAGCAGTAAACTAGTACAGGGGAATCCATTGTAGACTTGGTTCCAGAGGGAAGCTAGCTTTAAATACCACTTGATAATGAGGAGCTATGAGACCCTGGGAAAGTCATTGAATGACTCCGAGTCCTAATCTACAAAATGAAGAAGCTCAGATCTAAAGTACTTATCAGGGGAGGTAATATATATGGAAGTTTTTGTGTTTAATACTGTAAACACTAATTTCTGAACATTCAAACTATAATATTCATTTAGAAAGAGAAAAACAATGTGTCATGGTGACTAACAAGGTCAAGAAAACCTCAGTTCAAGACTTCCCTCTGATATTCAGTACTAGCTTTGTGATCAGGAACGTCACAAACTCTCTGGGCCTCAGACCACATCATCATCATCATCATCATCATCATCATCATCATCATCATCATCATCATCATTATTATTATTAACCCTTATCTTTAGCCTTAGAATCCTTATCTTTTAGCCTTAGAATTGGTACTAAGTTTCTAATAGAAAAGCAAGGTAAGGGCTAGGCAATTATGGTTAAGTGACTTGCCTAGGGTGACACAACTAGAAAGTATCTGAGTATATTTGAAGCTCATTGAAATATTAAAGGTATTTGAAATTTGAACTCAGGTCCTTCTGATTCAGACCTGATGCTCCACTGTGCTGCCTAGCTGTCCCTCTCAGACAACCTTCTGAGGCTATAAGTTACATGTGGATTGCAAGCCACATTAGTGGAAGATGCCTTTATTCTGGGAGTTCCCAAGCCATTGGATAAAAAGTTTCTTGACTTTTAAAAGAATTTATTTAATTAGTCAATTTAGAATATTTTTCCATGGTTACAAGATTCATGTTCTTTCCTTTCCCTCCTTCCTTCCCCCTCCTGTAGCCAACAAGCAATTCCACTGGGTTTTACATGTGTCACTGATCAACACCCATTTCCATATTATTGATATTTGTACTAGGGTGATGCTTAGTGTCTACAACCCCAATCACATCTCCATCGACCCATGTGATCAAGCAGTTGTTTTTCTTCTGGGTTTCTGCTCCCACAGTTCTTCCTTTGGACTTGAAATTCTTAACATGAGCATAGGGCTTTATGTTAGCTTTCAGAAATACAACAAAGGGAAATACAGACCTTGCTCTCAATCACTTAACGTTCTACTGCAGTAGAATACACCTACTAGAGAGAAATGGATAAGTTCAGGGATTGGACTGTTGGATATAGAGTCAGAAAGACAGACCTGAGTTCACATCCTCTCTCAGACACTTGCCAACTGTGTGACCCTGAGCAAGTCACCTTACCCTTTGATTGTCAGTTTCTCTAACTGTAAAATGGGGGTAGTCATATCACCTCTATTCAAGGATTATTGTGATCAAATTGGGCTGATATTTGTAAGGAGCTTTACCCATGTTGAAATTCTATCTAAATGCTAGCTGTTATTATTAATGGTTATCAGCTACTCAGATGTCCCTGATTTCTCTGTGAAATAACAGTGTTAATAATAAGTCTTCTATCATTTGTAGAGAACTTTGGGTAAGGTATGGAGAAAACTTCTACAGAATGGGAAAGTATAACAGTGGCTTAACACTCATGCCAGAGAGGAGAAAACTTTGCCCATGAAACCACTGTCCAAGGCTCAAAGTCAAGGGAAATGACTTGTAAAGTAACCTCACTTTCAGGTTGGTGTAGGACGCTCAGGTGGGTATACTAGGATGCCTGTCCAGTTAGCCTTTGCTCTCTTGTCTTTCTTTTCCTCTTGATTTTAGGGACTGGCTGGCTTGGTCTAAGGTCAGGGTCTAGGGGAGGCCACAGAGGGACAGGAAGCTGGCTCAGTGCATAGAATGGAGGTCCTGGGTTCAAATTTGGCCTTGGCTACTTCCTAGACTTCCTGACCCTAGACAAGTCACTTAACCCCCATGACCTAGCCCTTACCACTCTTCTGCCTTAAAGTAGGTATTTAGTATTGATTCTAAAACAGAAGGTAAGGGTTTAAAAAGAAAAAAATAAATAGAGGACAGAACAGGTCCCAATTTGCTTTGGTTGAGGGAGTCCCTCACTAATGAAATCAGATCTCTAATAAAAAAAATTGCTCCAGACACTGGGCATACAAATACTGAAATGACAGAGGCCATGTCCCTCCCATTTAAGGAGCTTAAATGATGCTTAATGCCTAGCAAAAAAATGCCTAAGCCTTGAGTTATTTTACATAATGTTAGAGCAGGTCATTTAGACCTTTTTATAATTTGGCAATATGAGATGGCCAATCACATCCATTCACTTCCTTTTATAAATGATGGGGGGGGGGAGTTGCCTCAAATACAATCTATGAGAGATATTTGTATAAATAGAATAATATTTTTGTAATTTATATGTATATTTTTGTATACAAAAATAATTTGTATAAATAGAATAAATAGAAACAATGTATGCAATCTCTCCCCTTCCCACATACTTTCCCTCAGCACAACTTAAATATTGCACAATTACTTGCAATATTAGCTGCATGATTTGGGATTCTATTGGGATTCTAGTAGAGGCAAAGGAAGGAATTCTCTAGACCCCAAATAAAGAGGAAACATTTTGAAAAATCATATGAGAATCTCAAAGAAGTAAAATTCCTAGGGCTATCTAGGTAGTACAGTAGATTGAGAACCAGAAAGAGAGATGGGAGGTCTTGAGTTTAAATCTGGTCTTAGACACTTCCTAGCTGTGTGACCCTGGGCAAGTCACTTTAACTCCAATTGCCTAGCCCTCACCACTCTTCTGCCTTGGAACCAATACTCAATATTAATTCTAAGATAGAAAGTAAGAGTATTATTTTTTAATGAAAAAGTAAAATTATTTTTCTGCAGAAACAATTCCTTATGAAATGGTAAGTGAATCTTTGTACCCCATAGCTCAGTGCTATGAAATGGGTCTTACTAATTCCTCTCCACCTCAAAGACTAAAAGTCTCCGAGTGAGGGATGCTTTCTTTCCAAGGAGACAGCCAGCCAAAGAAAGCAGACAGAATATCCACTATGGGCACGGGCCTGACTCATCCTAATGATTTTTCTCTGAAGGTTTGTCAAAGCTCATCAACAAACCACAGACCCAACCATATATTTTCTTTCATGTGGACTGGAAAACGTAATAAATTAGCAAAATGTGCAAAAGAATGGAATTTTCCCTCCAAAAAATAAGTGTTGGATGATCAAGTAATATCCAGCAGCAAAAAGAGCTCTAGAAGGTATCCCATAGTGGAAAAAAAGCTACTTAGTCTTGGAGACACTGAAAACATGGGTTCAAATCCTGCCTCTGCCACATTCTGGCTTTTGTGACCACAAACACAAAAGACGTTGCAAATGAGTTGCTAATCTGTGCCTGTGTACCAGAGGAAGATGTTTCCATACCAGGACCTCCTGCAGTCTAGACTTTACTTCTTCCGATAGATACATAGATGGAGAGATAGATAGAGACAGATAGATACATAGATAGACAGACAGATAAATAGATAGAGAAATAGATAGATAGATAGATAGATAGATAGATAGATAGATAGATAGATAGATGAATAGACAGACAGATGGATGGATAGATAGGATGAATTGTTGGATGGATAGATAGATAGATAGATAGATAGATAGATAGATAGATAGATAGATAGATAGATAGATAGATAGATAGATAGATGGATGGATGGATGGATGGATGGATGGATGGATGGATGGATGGATAGATAGATAGATAGATAGATAGATAGATGGATGGATGGATACATAGATAGATGGATGGATAGATAGATACATAGATGGTAGATAGATACAAGCAGACAGACAGAGATAGATAGATACATAGATAGATAAAAAGATACACAGATGGACAGATAGATACATAGACAGACAGATAGACAGATACATACATAGACAGATAGCTAGCTATATACATAGATACTTAGGTAGATACATAGACAGGAAAGAAAGTAGATGATAGGTAAATAATTTTAAAAAAGGCTACAGAAAGATTCGGACAGATCAAAAGTACTTTCTATTATTAAAAAACGGGGAGGGGGGAACAACCTCTCTGTCCAGCTAGGGGAAAAAAAAAGATGATAGTTTAGTCTAATGGCTGTGGTTGAACAGATCATTGTAATGGACCAAACATGCTTTCAAATGCTATGTACACTATTTGGGAAACCTACACACTCCTTCTGTTCATGCCTTGGAAAGCGATCTGACAAATCCTTCCCTTTCAACAAGACGATAAGGTATTAAGTATCAGGGGGCTGAACCTGACTCACAAGGCAAGAATGTCTCTGCCCACTGGGTCACTCTGCGGAGGGTCTTTCCTTCCATGTTGGTTCCCTCTCTGGGGGAAGGAAGTGGACTGATGTTGCCTCTTTAGTGTTTGTTTGTTTAAGAGGAACTGAAAGTCAGGGATGAAGCAAGTCTCCAGGCTCCACCCCACGTGAATGCTGATAGTGTTTGGGCTCCATTAAAAGCCGGCATTTCAGCTGTCTGGGAAAGGTTAATGATAATTGACATGAAATGCATGTCGCCAGCTTCCTTGCATAATTGGATATTTATTCCTACAGCTAAGTAAACAGGCAGTTCCAAATTGCGTGTTTCTCTCTAATTGGGATTAATTTTATGTGTCTTTGCTAGGAAATATCCATTCAATCATTGACCACCAAATATTTATGGAGCATCCATCTAGTGCTTATGGAGCAGCATGGTGGAAGAGCCAGGGTGTAGGACTCGGAATCAGCAAGTTACAGGATCTAGTAAAGAGATCAGAAGAGAGGCACCCGCTCCTGGGACTCTTGGGGTCTCAGGGTACGCCCTCCTCTCTCTTCTGTATCAGGCCGTGTGGTCGTGGGCTGTGTTGATTTCTCTGGATTGTTCAATAGGTGGAATCGGCTGTCACTCTTCACTTCTGTCCCAACTTCCTTCCCAGGAATGTTGCTAACTACAATGATGTTACTGTAACCCTAGTTTAGGGTGCCCTCAAAAGGGGATACAATTTAAAAGAAAGTATCCAATGTACACACACGAGTCAAGTTTGGAACAGGGCATTTATGGCTTCCCAGCAAAGGCAATGATGAGCACTAA
The DNA here is from genome assembly GCF_027887165.1 of Monodelphis domestica. NCBI lineage: Eukaryota > Metazoa > Chordata > Mammalia > Didelphimorphia > Didelphidae > Monodelphis > Monodelphis domestica. The sequence goes on from NC_077233.1 coordinate 10,256,481, forward strand.
GAAATCCCCGAAGAACTGGACCCAAATCCTATAGTCTATCTCCAAGAACAATCCGTTGGGAGGCTAATCCTCCAGAGTCAGTAGAGTGTAGGCCATTTTCAAAGTCTGCTTTTTATCTGTTTCACATTTCACCTTTACTAGGCTTGGCCCCATCCAAGGAACTTAGCCTCCTTTTCCTATAGAGTGATGTTGGTTTGTCCTCCTGCTGCTGCTGTTCCAGCACTCATCATTCTAGTAGACTTAACAGTCACTGCCTTGTTGCCCTCCTAGAACCCCATGACTCTGGGGAGCTCACAAGGTCATCCATCTGGTATGACCATCTTCCCCAATTGTAAAAGGGTGGGAGAGGTGGTGGGGAATTGGAATAGATAATCTCTAAGGACAATTCAAGCTCCTCAGCTATTATCCTAGTGTAGGTGCCCCTAGGTGGCATCAGAGTGCATAGAGTTCTGGACCTGGAGTTCAGAAGACTCAACTTCCCGACTTCAAATCTGACCCCAGACCCTCACTGGCTGTATGATCCTGGGCAAGTCATTTAACCCTGTTTGTTTCCGTTTCCTCATGTGTACAATGAGCTGGAAAAGGAAATGGTAAATCACTTTAGTATCTTTAGGGGAATTTTAACTCAGAAACAGAACTGATTCCAAACCCACCTTTGGAGCTATTTGCTTTGCTCCTGAGCTGACTAGAAGTCTGAGTGGGTCCTCTAAGCATCCTATTTTGGTTCAGAGAAGAGTGGTCTCCTTCAGAGCTAATACCCCTCTGTGATGTCCTTGCCTGGGAGTCACTGATGGCCTTCACTGGCTGTTTGCCTTCCAAGGATCTCTAAAACAGCCTGCAGTGTCAGGATTAGAGGGAAAAGAGGCTTCCATTTCCAATGCATTCCTAGCTCCAGACCTCTAACACTACTCGATTGTGTCCATAGTCCATCTATGGAGATAAAGATAAAATGCATTTCAGATAAGTATGATTAAAGGTAATTAGTGAGCTCATTTTGCTGTTACAGTAAATAGAAACAGATGTTACTCAACATTAAACTAATGATAGAAACAAAAGAATCAAGAAAAATGGGAATTGGGGAAGGCGAGCCAAGCTCTCCTATTTACATGTTGTTTTATTTAGATCTTGTGATTGGCCACTTTTGTCCCTGCCCCAAGAATATAAATGGGAATCAATTTCATGTTCGTTTTTTTCTTTTTATTGTTTATTCATGTTACGCCATCAAACAAGTATCTTTGTGGGGTTCTTGCTGGATTCTTGTCCCCTTTGGTAGTTCCGTTATACTTTGAGATTCCCATTTCTGTTGTGGATTAGATTTTTTTTTTCAAAATTGTATTTTTAGATTATAGTTTCAGGCACATTTCTCGTAATGTAAAAGCTATTTTGCATTTGGATTTTTTTTTTAAGGTTTGGGCTCTATTAGCAATTTGATAGTTCTACAGCTTCCATGTTTTCAGGCAAACACAGTTTTCTCAATAAGCCTCAAATAAGAGCATGCCACTGGCAAAGTCCCCAATCATGAATCTCGTTTTGTTATTCAAGTCTGCTTCTATTGAAGATAACATTTGGGATTTCGAGTTCCTCAGCAACAATATCTTAAGCAAAGGTGTGTGTTGGAAACTTGGATTGCTTAGAATCACTTAGAGGACATCTACATAGGAGACCTGTTGGCAAAGAACACAATTGGCTGAATTTGGTAAAAGAACCAATGAATAATTGGCTTTCTTTTTTTTTTTCTAAAGAAATCCCTTATGTTTCAATTTAATTAACTCAATGTGGTGAGAGACCCACGTTTAACTATGAACTCAAAACTATTTTTTAAAACCTTTGTCTTCTGTCTTAGAATCAATACTGTGTATTGGTTCCAAGGTAGAATTGTGGTAAGAACTAGGCAAGGGAAGTTAAGTGAGTTGCCCAGAGCACACAGCTAGGAAATGTCTGAGGTCAAATTTGAACCCTGAACCTCTCGTCTCTGAAAACATGACTCTCAATCCACTGAGCTACCTAGCTGCCCCCCCACCCCGCCCCCCGCAACTATTTTTTAAATTTTATTTTTATTTATTTAATTTCCCCCCATTTTGTATTGTCATGCAAAACTTACTTCCATGTTGGTCATTGTTTTGAGAGCAAACTCTTACATCACCAGAACCTCCAAATAAAACCGAAGATACACCGATTGGAAAGACTATTCCAACATTTCTTTCTCTGGACGTGGAGAACGTTCGCTGTCTTACGTCTATAAGCATCATCCCAGATCATGGCATTGCTGAGAGGAGCCAATCAAAACTATTTCTAAAAGAATATGTGCCCCTTTCCAGGGTGACCTCAGGCAAATCAGACAATCCTTTGAAGCTCAGTTTCCTCATCTAAAAAACAAAAAGATGAATGTGAACATGGAACTAGATGACCTCCAAGATCATTTTTCAGCTCTACCTAATGATTTCATGAAGTGACAATGTCAATGCCAATCCACAGGAATCTGTGAAGCAGATTTTGTTTCAGTTGTCTGGTGTGCTAGAGAATGACAGTGATGAAACAGCCCCTTCCCTCAAGAAGCTGATTTTCTGCCGGCAAGGATCATTGGGTATACAGAGGAATATGTACAAAATACAGAGGAAGTTCATTCTTGCCATAGAGGCCAGTCGTTGTTGGGTTGTGGGTGGGGAGGACCAGAAGTCCTCTAGAGATGAAGTCATTTTAGCAGAACTTCTGAGGAAACAATGGACTCTAAGGAACAGAGGGAAAGTGGGTACAGAAGGTAGCCTGGACATGGGTGTGGAGAGCGCAATTAGCACAGTCATACCCATTTGGCTTAAATGAGAGCTATATGAAGCAGATTAATATAGAGTTCACTTGGACAAGTGGGTTGGGCCTAGGGTGTGAAGGATTTAAATGCTCAATGGGGGACTTGGTGTTTTATCCTGTGTTTAGCAGAAGGGAGCTACTGAAGTTTCTTAAGGGAGAGGAACACCACAATACATCTGGTGTCTTACCAACATCAGGCTATCAGTGGTATGGAGGATGCAGGGGGGCAGGGTGGGGGAGTTGAGGAAGACTTGTTCATTTATAAGCAGCTCCCTCTCGTTAGATATCCCTGTAAAGCCTAAGATCATATATTGGCAGATGCAAAGTGTGGAACTTTGAAGAAAACATTCATAGCCATAATACATCTACTGCCATTTTATTTTGCCTTCGTATTCTTCTGCATGAGTCTTTCCCAGGAGGTCCTGGGGCTTGGTTGGTGTGAAAGCTCTTTCTTGTACAACATTCAACTTGTAATCCTTGGCCTTAGAATGTTTTCTGAGACTCAGAAATGCTCACTTGTTAATTGTCATTTCCTTTATTCTCAATAATCAGATTTTCTGAATTAAAAAAAATATGCCCTGTTTAAAGAAGTAGTATTAGAGAATAGGCAGAGAATATGGAACCAGAGAAATTCAGAAAGGCCTGGGTTCAGGTGTGATCCACTAGGCACTTCAAGCCTCAATGTCCTCTTCTAGACAATGAGAGTGTGGGACCAGGTGGCCTCTGTGGCCTTTTCCAGATTCCAGATATCATCTGGTGATCCCTTGAAGAAATCCCTTCACCAGTCTAAGTCTCAGTCTTCTCCTTGGTAAAATGAAAGAGTTGGACTAGTTGATCTCTAAGGTTCCTTTTAGGTCAAAGGTCAGGAAGCCTGGCTCCTATTGACCATGGTGCTCCTTTGTGTGCACATAACCATTTCTGAAGTCATGGCCCTACCACTCCTTGGTCATTGGGATTGCCTCTAGGTTTTCAGTATTACAAATAACCCAGCTATAAACATCTCTGAACAGATAGTTCTTCTGTCTTTTTAAATGCCTCCCTGAGGCATCTTTCCTAGAATGGAATGATCATATCAAATGCTATGGTCAGGTTTATGACTCTCATTATGTGCTGCCAGATTGCTCCTCTTCTAAAGGTTGGGATGGTCTGGCATGGTACCCACAGTGTAGACCTAAGAGGCAAACCTTTTTTGGGGGCTGGGGAGGACCCATTGCTTTACTGATTTCACCCCTTGGAGATGTGTTTCCTCAAAGAAGTTTCTGATTTTGGATTTAGCTGTGATGCCAATAAAAGAGAGAGAGACAGAGACAGAGACAGAGACAGAGAAGATAAAGAGAAGGGAAGCAGGAGAGAGATCAACCTGGCCATGATGGCTGTTGCCTTTGGGCTCATAAGTCTCATTTGTATATTGTTTTCCTGACATTATTGTGAGGTAGACATGTCAAATATTATTGTCCCCATTTTACATGATGAGAAAACGGAGATCCAGAAATGGGAGATAATTCATTGATGACCAAAAGGAACTTGATATTGGGGAGACAATACTAGGTTCTTTAACTCTTAGTAGAAAATCTTCCTACTCTAACACATTTGGTTATCCTTAATGAGTATTGATCTCGCCATCTTCTCATTATAGCAGACATATTAACATTAAGTACTGAATTGCGGAGTGAAGGCTGCATTCAGTTTCATAGGGACCAATCCAGGTTTACTACAGCAGCTTTCCAGTTATTTTATATGCTAATTTCCCAATTTGTTCCTTCATGATCTCATTATATTTAGTGATATGGCATGAAGTAAAAATGCTGAATCTGGACCTTATAGAGGCTACCTGATGCCTTGCAACATGGAAACCGTTTTGCAGAAGTAGGATTGTGAATTAATCCATTCACAGAATCAGAGAACTGCAGAATTGGAAAGGATCCAGAAACAATCAAGTCTCATTGCCATGCTCCCAAAATGTGGTCATCTAGCTTTGGATTGGAGACCTTCAGTGAAGGGGAGCCAACCCCGATCTCCTGAGTCTGCCTAGTCTACCTTGGGCTAGTTCTAATGGTTCAGTAATTCTGCCTGACCCCAAGTTTCATTTTGCTTCTTTCTAGTTTCCACTCATTCCTACTGATTGTGTCCTCTGAGACCAAAGAGAACATCCCCATCCTTCTTCCCAATGCCAGCCCTTCAGTACATTAAAGCCAGCTACCATCCCCACCTCTGTATTCTCACCTGCAGTCTAAACATCCCTGGCTTCTTTGTTTTGACCCCCCCCCCCCAAGGCCATTCTCCATCCTGTTGCCTCTCTTCTGCACACTTTCCATCTCATTACCCTTCAACTCTTGCATCCAAAATTGAATGTAGATCTCCAGAAGAAAGGAGAAGACTGCCATTCCAATTGTCTCTGGCTTATCACACATTAATAACCTACTATGTGCAGAGCACTGGGTTAGGTATTAAGGGAACTACAAAGCCAAAGCTTACATTGTGGTCCTGACCTTGACTATTCCTTTGACCAATAGGGTGCACTGGAGAGATGTGATCTGATTTGGATTTGACCTGAGAAAATCTCCATTCAAACCCCCTCTTCTTCAATTCCCACGTGACCTTTCACCGCTCCCTCCCATGTTCTGGGGACCTGTTTCTTCATGTGTAAAATAAGGGGATTGTATTATGACCCCGTTAAATGTTCTCTCTAAAGCTGTGATCTTGTGATCTGTGAGCCAATGGCAACTTTTTAGAGTCATTTTCCTGGATGGGTGCCATGAATACTAAGACAATTGCAATAGTGGCAGTAAGAGTTGAGAGGAAGCAGGTTTGGCGAATGGATAAAAAGCCTACTTGGCAGTTAGAGATCTACGTTCAAGTCCTACCTCTGACACATGATATAGGGAATTGGAATCAGGAAACCTGTATTCAAAATCCAGCTCAAACTCTTGGCAACCTTTTGAGCAAGCAAGTCATTTAACTTCTCTAACCCTGATTCATCAGCTGTAAACTAAATGAACTGGATGTGACATTCCTCCTCAAAGATCACTTCCTGGTCTAGATTTATGATGCTCCAGTGTCGAGATAGAGATTGTCTGGAATCCTGGGCAAAATTACTTAACTGGCCACCATGTGCTGATTTATGCTTACAGAAAAGGGCAGGTACTTCATTGACTTGATTAAGGGAAATTAAAGGTTCCATTCTAAAACTCTCTCCATAAAGAGTGTTCACAATACCCAACCACTCGTGTGACTGTGGCCATTGATATGATCAAGTCCATATGCTTTATATTTTCTGAATCTTAGATAGCAGTGTGAGGGTTCTGAGCAAAGTCACTCTTCTAACATCCATATTCTTCTCATTCTCCTTCTTCTTCCTTAGAGCAAGCTAGAGTTATAAGAGAGAAGTGGCAAGAACAGGCAAAAGCCCTTCTCTTGCCAATCTGACTAGTTCAGATCTGTGACACCTGTCAGGAATAATCCATGTCCGGGGTCTTTGACTGAAGATAAGTTATACTCAAGTTAGCAACAAAAGGAGACTTTGTCAAACAGATGGCTCACTGTCAGATCTTCTGCCATGGTTGTATTCATGCACTCACTTTGCTCCCCACCCCACTCTGTCTCTGTCTCTCTGACTATCTCTCTGTCTCTCTTTGTCTCTGTCTCTGTCTCTCTCTCACACACACAAACACCCCCCCACAAACACACACTAGCATTCACCCACCTCAGGACAAGGATTATTTAAAGGAAAGCATTGCAGAAATGCTGTTGAATCTGGTTTCCATTAGCAATGGAAAGAAGCAGAGAATACTCTGAAGTGCCTACTGCAATCATACGTTCATGGAGTGAGAGCTGGAAGGAACCCTAGAGGTGGACACATCCAACTCACTCATTCTGAAGATGGGGAAATGGAAACCCCAAGATGGCCAATGGTTTGGTCAGGCTGTGCCTTCGATCTGGCAGATTCTCCTTCCTATTTTCCTCGTCTTTGAACCTCTAGTTCCTTTAAGATTCAGCTCAGGTGTCCCCAACTACAGAAGTCTTACCTGATTTTCCCACCTCCTCCTCCTTATATTACATTGTGTTTCCTTGACTGCTACAGGAAGGAGTTCCTGATTTTTCCCAGTTTCTCCTTATCCTGTGTTTCCTTGACTCCTCAAATTCTGTATCCCACAGTACTGGGTGTCTTAACATTGAGGAACCCAGGTTTTTCAGATCATGATTTCTACATTTCAATAGAATTATTTTCCTTTGTATTTTAATTTGATACATCTAAAACATAATTCTGAGAAGGATTCTATGTTTTTCCAGATAATCAAAGCAGAAGAGTCCCTGACCTAAAGAATGTTAAGGACCCCTTCAGATTATGTGTTCTTAAAGGGAGGAGGTCTTTGATTTTTCCTGAATATTATGGAAGCTCCTTGAAGAGTAGAACTGTTTTCTCTTCAGAGGCATATTTGAAAAAAAAGGCAGGGTGTTTATTTTATTTTTTTAATGAAAGCATATTTTATTTTATTTTATTAGGATTTACAATTGGGAGGGACTTTATTTTTTTAAATTGGAAAATTTTATTTAATTAATTACGTTAGAACATGTTTCTATGGTTACAAGATTCATGTTCTTTCCTCCTCTCCCTCTACCCCCTCCTACCCCTATACCCCCTACCCCAACAAGCAATTCCATTGGGTTTTACATGTGTCATTGATCAAGACCTATTTCCATATTATTGATATTTGCAATAGAGTGCTCATTAGAGTCTGTATCCCCAATCATATCCCCATTGAACCATGTGATCAAGCAAATGTTTTTCTTCTGTGTTTCTGCTCCCACAGTTCTTTCTCTGGATGTGGATGGGGTTCTTTCTCATAATTCCCTCAGAATTGTCCTGGATCATTGCATTGCTGCTAGTAGGAAGTCTATTAGATTTGATTGTGCCACAGTGTATCAGTCTCTGTGTACATTGTTCTCCTGGTTCTGCTTCTTTCACTCTGCATCACTTCTTGGAGGTCTTTCCAGTTCACATGGAATCCCTCCAGTTCATTATTCCTTTGAGCACAATAGTATTCCACCACCAATAGATACCACAATTTGTTCAGCCATTCCCCAATTGGAGGGCATCAAGGCAGAGCATTTAACCCCTACCTCTCACTAAAAGGGATGAGGGAAAGAACAACCATCCTGAAATGGTGAAGAAGGGATTTGTATGCACATCAGAAAAGGAGAGACAGAGCAGATTAATGGATAGTACTAAGCTCAGAGTCAGAGTGACCTGGGTTCAAATCCCATCTCTGAGATGTATTAGGACTGTGACCTTGGACAATTCATTTAATTCCAACCTGGGTTTGATCTAATTGCTAGGAATTATTTCTGAAGTCTAAATGTAGGGACGTTGGGTATCCATCTGCACTGACACAGGGAATTCCCATATCAGGAGATAATCCTTCCCATACATGGCTCATAGTCCTCACTGTTTTCATCCTTTTCTTAGGGTCTTCAGACCTTTGGGGGCTCCATTTTTATGACTCTGTCCTGAGTTGAGCAACTTTACCCCAAGCCTCCTTCTCTAACTCTTTTGATGACAAGGAAGGTCTAGGCGTTCAGTGCCTTTCCCAGGTCAATGTGGAAAATGATGTTGATCTCTTTGGTCTATGGGAAAGAAATATCTGCTCCTTCCCATTGACACATGACTCATTGTCCCCCAGAAGTTCAATCCCGTGTGTGTGTGTGTGTGTGTGTGTGTGTGTGTGTGTGTGTGTGTGTGAACCAAAGATGAAAGAGTCCTGACACTACACCCCAGCCCAGGGTAACCCTGAGCTCCACTATGGAAATTGGGATCATGAAAGAGAAGACATTCTAGAGGTCTGCCACAGGGAAAATGTCTTCTGAGTCCGCAAGTGTAGAAATGGAGAGATGAAAGAGAGATAGAGGCAACTCTCAAATTTTGCAAAGGAAACATTTTTTTCTTCGGAGTCCCCAAGACTCCGAACTTAGGGCATAGTCAGAAAAACACACACTTAGCATTACTTCAAAATGGCAGTTGGATAGATAGAAGAAAGAGGAGATTTTAAATACTCCTAACAAATGAGTGGGGCAGCTTCGGGATGAAGAATGTGTGTGCTACTTCTCATTATTCAAGAGGATGGATTTGGGAGTTAAGTCCTGCTGAATCGGGGCTGTTGTGCCTCTAAAATAGAGTCTCCTTCCCCATGGTACGGCATCCTTGAATGGATTGAAATACAGCTCAGCTCTCTCCAGCCCTGCCCCAGTGCCTAATGCTGGAAAACTCAGCTAGTCCTAACTACTTTTTTTTATTAAGCCCCACCAGTGTTTCAGACACACAGACATCTCTCAGTGCTCTGGGCCATATGTTTTCTATGCTGACAGGGTGAACTCCGACTTGAGTCAATCAATGGCCCTTCCCCCCATGCCTTTATATAGTGCAGTACTTTCAACCCAAATTTTGCTCCAGGGCGCTTCCCAATTGTGGACTGTTTGCCTTTAACATCACTGCTTGTGTGTTAAAGCCCCTGGTTTCAATAGTCCCCCCTCCCCCTTTTTGCTTTGAATTTTGGTTTTCTGGGGGAGGGGGAGGAAGAAACAAAGTCCTGCCATCCCCAGAACCTTATGCTGTATGACAGCATTATCCCATTTGCTTCACGCTTTATATGATTAAGTTTACTTTTCCCCCGTGGTCCTTGTTTTCTGGTAAGATTCCTCAGAAAGCCAGATGCTCAAGGCAAGTCAACTTCAATGATGTCTAAGGAGATGAGGATTGCATATCGCCAAAGCCCTGGACGCGCGGGGCTGGAGGAGTAGCTGGTCACATCCATTAAGGCAGCATCCACTCAGCAGACTTGCTTGGTCATTTACGAAGGGAGATTATTTCCCAGATTGAAAGCCAGTTAACACATCTGAAGCCCGATAAGACGAGGCAGTCTTGGTATGTTTCCTGTCCTGCAGTGATTAAAGGCAATGGAACTCTGGACTGGGAAAAGTTTTCCATGGTCCGGGGAACGCAGCAAATGTTTCTCCTGGTAATGCAATTAGGAAATATTGGCCCCAGCTAATGTAACTTAAACGAAACACGTTGTCCTCGTCAAACCTGGTCAAGTTGTCCAACAGGCAAAGCCTTGTCCAAGACGTTAAAGAACAGGGGCGTATAGGGTTCCCATGGAAACTCGGCTCAAATGCCGATTTGTGGATATGATCATAATCAACCCCATAATCTAATATGACTGAATTAAAGGAAAAAGAATCTTAGTTATGAAGTCAGCCCCCTGTGTGTGTATTCTTACACATGCAGAAACCATATGGATGCTGACAGACACTATTTTCAAACTACTTGTTGGCTTGGGGGTAGGGTTTTCAGACTCCCATTTTCATCTTCTATATTCATTGTTCATGATTTTCATATGTGCAGAGGAGAGGAGGGATTGGGCACCGAATTGGGAGCAAAGGAACTGGGTTCAGATCTTGCCTGTGATACTGATCTCTTCACTCACCCAGACACCGCTCCAGTTTAGCCTTTATTACCTCTCGTTCAGAGTGGCATAATGCCTTCCTACCTGGTCTCCCTGACTGCTCTCCAGTGTTATAATGTAAATTATCTCAAGAGACTGATAGTTGGGCAGTATGTTAAGTTCCCTGATTATAACGGCTTTATTGATTAGCTCAGTATCATAACTGACAAAGTGATTGGGGGTCTTCATGGCTCTCTCTTGTGACTATGGACAGCCCAGGTTGGGTCAGGTTATAATAATATAATTATATTATATATATATATACATATATATATTATAATAATAATAATAATAAATAGATTTTCAGGAGCTCATTATTCAGTCCCTGCCTTAACCCTTCCTGGACATTTTTAATTGGTGGTAGATAAGTAAGAGGTAGCCCATCAACTTATTCACCCTTCCTCTGTTCTGCTAGTTTACAAGTCATGTACACAGGAAAAGAACTTATCTCCCCTTTATTTATTACTTTGGTTCTTTTGAACCTTACCATTTGCCTTAGAATCAGTGCTGTGATTTGTTTCCAAGGCAGAAGAGTGGTAAGGGCAAGAGGGCAGGGGTGAAGTGACTTGCCCAGGGTCACACAGCTGGGAAGTGTCTGAGGCCAAATTTGAACCCAGGACCTCCCCTCTCTAGGCCTGGCACTCTATCCACTGAGCTACCCAGCTGCTCCTCCCCTTCAAAGGAGGCTATTTCTTGGAATTCCCTAGGACAAAGAAAATGCAGAAAAGCAGCAGACTGGATGCTATCTTTGACCCAGATTCCAGAGACAGGAATATACAGTAATTCTTCTTAGTCTACAGCAATTATTATAGTCCCTGAACAATACATTCTCACACCAAGCTGTCTTCCAAATAGCTTGCAAACTGATATGGGTGGAAGTCAAGTTTGCTCATGTCGCTCTCAAGTCAAGAAGCCCTAGGTGCTTCCTCTTGCCTCCTGGAGTAAATACCTTAGGCTGGCATTTAATGCATTAATAGTCCATTTCAGCCTATTCCTGAGATCATTGCACTTCACTGCCCTTCATCCACGCTGGCTCAGCTCACTGGGCTTTCTTATCATTTCTCATGCTGGAAATCCTCTTTTTTCCATATATGCTATTTTCCAGTCAGGTCTGTGTAATTCCAGTCCACACCCAGCACTCCCTCTCCTATCCCTGGGCATTTTCATGGGCTGACTCCCATGTGTGCAAGGCTCTTCCTCCTCCCCTCTGCCTCGTAGTATCACAGCTTCCCTCGGAGCTAGGCTCATGGGCTTTCCTGATTCCCCCATGACAAAGGCTTTGGCTGTGCACATGTGTGTTCTCTCTCTATTTATGATGCTTCCTTCCTTAGAAGTGATTCCTTGATAATCTTCATTCACCCCCCACCACGTGTCAAGCACTGACCTAGGTACTAGGGATACAAGTACCAATAATATCCCAGTCATAAGGAGCCTATTTTCTAAGGTGGAGACAACAAGGAGAATTAAAAATCGATGAAGTGAATCAATATAAATGGAGTCACAATCATTAAATCAAGGGTAATTTGGGACGGAGGGCCAGATCCAAATAAGGTTCTGTCCAAAGACAATTCGTTAATGGCATCTTGAAGGAAAAGGACTTTGTGTGGCTGAGAGGCGGAGGGAGAGCTTGGGGGATGGCTGGTACAAAGGCAGGAAGATCGGAGATAGTGTCCTCTGTGAGGCATCGAGAGAAGGCGGCATCCAGAGAGTGGGGCAGACGGACGGATGTCCAGTGAATCTGGAAACGTAGGCGGGAGCCAGCTTACGAAGGACATCAAAATCGAAACCAAAGAACTGCTATTTGGTCCTGGGGCAATCGAAAGGCCCTGGATTTGATTGAGCTGAGGGATTAGATGATCAGGTCTGCATGTAAGGAAAGAACTTTGGCAGGAAAGTGAACGATGGATGTGAGGGAGGAGAACAATTAGAAGGCCATTGCATTAATCTAATATTGAGCTAACGAGAGCCTGAACTATGTTGGTGAGCTCACTGAGAAAGATGGGAAACTGAGAAAGATGGGAAACAGAGAAAACAGAACCAAATTCAGAACAGAAACTGGGCTGAGCTGCCATGTTCTAGGACTTGTCAGCCCTCTGGACATAGCATGTGCCTCCCAGAGATCTGCGACTGATATGTTTCAATTCAATCCAACAGATATTAATTGTGTTCTACACTGTGCTAGGCCCGAGGGATACAAAGCCCCAAACACAATAATGCTTGTTTTTAAGGAATTTATATTCCATTCAAGGAAAGCAACATGTACACAGATGAATCCGCACAGACTCACACAGATTCAAACAATCTTAAAGACAAAACATATACAAAAAAAAATAATTTGGCAGGGGATGTTCTAACAACTGTGTCCAAAAACCTCTTGACGTGGATGAAGCAGACTCCTAAGACCAAAGGCTGTGGGGTAGAAACAGGGCTTTGTCTGGATTCTGACCAACGCTTCCCTGTGTTCAAATTCCAACTCCATTATTTAATGAACAGCCTGGGTGATGTTGAGCAAATAATATTCTCCCTCACTGCCTTGGTTTCCTTCTTTGTCATAAGAGGGGTTGGATTAGATGATCTCCGCAATCCTGTCAAGGATCACGTCCATGATGCTATGTGTTACCAGCAGAAGCAAATATAAGCGAAGCAATACCAGTCATGTGTTAAGGAATGGCATCTTAGCCTAGGAGCATGGCAGGAGTTATCAATGAAGCAGAGGCTTGAGGGACTTTTCCATCTGCTGAAAACAACTCTGGTCAAAGAATGAATCTGCTCTAGCAAGAACCCAGCAAGTGATGAAATAACTTTTAATGGAATATTTCTAGAAATATTCCCTCATCTCCCAAAACATGTCATTCTTCCTCAGAAACTTTAAATCTTTGGGAGGGGCTGGGCTTCCTTTTTTCCTATCAAAGGGCATCCTTTTAACTTTTAGCTTTTGCTCCTAATTCTGTCCCCTGGGGCTCAGCAAACAAAGTTAATTCTTCCTCCACATGTCAAGCCTGCAGACATTTAAAAACCTTTCTTTTTTTACTGTAAACCTCCTTAGAACCTTCAACTGATCCTCCCAGGCTTTGGTTTTGAATTCTCTCACTGTCCTGGTTGCCCTTCTCTGGACTCACAATATCTGTCCTAAAACCTAGCACTCAGAACTGGATGGAGTACACCAGATGTGGTCTGGCTGGGCCAGAGTACAGTGGGATGATTCCCTCCCTTGCTCTCGGCACTGGACTGCTATGAATGCAACCCAAGATCACATTAAATTTTCTTGGCTGCCACTTCACAGAAGCAGGGAAGGACTTTAGTAAGTTATCCTGATGGCCCCCAAGAGGGATTGTGACTCCCAGATGTGCTTGCCTGGTCTACACTATTAGGAATACTTTGCCCCAGGGAGAATCTGGTATACTGATGGCTACCAGGAATTGTCATTTGTATGGCATTGACCATTCTCTTTTGTGTCTTTCAATTGCCACATACTTCTTGTCCATGGCTCCTAGGAATATCGACTCCCAACTAGGTAGGCCGAATGGGAGTTTGGAGGCACATTTCCTTATGTTTCTCTCTTAGTGTGGTAGTGTGGTATAGAGAGAGTGTTGAACTAGAATTCAGGGAGACTTGAGTGCTAGTTGTGTTACCTTGGGCAGAGGAGAAGAGTCCATGACCTAAAGGTTCAGTTTCCTTATCTGTAAAACAAAGATAATATTTCTGATAGTACTTGTCTCATGACTTTGTCATGGGGCTCAAAGGATGGAACTTTTAGAGTGGGCTTTCTAAGCCTTCAATTGCCTTCTTATGTATACCAACTATGCCTTTTACTCCTCTAAGAGCAGTATATACTTCATGATAATATGTTTGTTAATGACCTGACCCCCCTGCAAGAGGACACTGGTCTAAACTGCCTGCTCCCTTTTGAGCCTTTGCTGCTCATAACTCATAAAATGTCATGTTTACAGGAGACAGATGAAACAGATGCTTGTAGAGTCTTAAATTGTATAAAGTATATCAATATAAGAGGCAAACCTCAGCCCAGTGTCAGAAGAAAAAATGCTCACAAAGCTGCCCTAGAAGGGAAGGGGCTACAACAGAAAGTTTTATGATTCCTTCTCACCTAGGGACTTCAGGCACATCATGGTTAAACACTGATCTTATATATTTTACAGCGGATTTAGGCTCAGATATGGGGTGGATAAGATGATCTCTGAGGAGCCTTGTAATTCTGAAGTTCAGCAGGTCTTTAATAAATGTTTCTTGATTGATAATATAGCATGTTAAGTCTTTCAGAGTGCTAGAAAGAAAGAAAGAAAGGAAGAAAGAAAGAAAGAAAGAAAGAAAGAAAGAAAGAAAGAAAGAAAGAAAGAAAGAAAGAAAGAAAGAAAGAAGAAAGAAAGAAAGAAGAAAAGGAAGGAAGGAAGGAAGGAAGGAAGGAAGGAAGGAAGGAAGGAAGGAAGGAAGGAAGGAAGGAAGGAAGGAAGGAAGGAAGGAAGGAAGGAAGGAAGGAAGGAAGGAATATTCTTCACCCAAGAAATGGTTGTAAAATGAGAGACACTCAATAGGGAAGGCACTAAATGAACACACCTAAAGGCTGCATGAGTAATTAAAGAAGGAAGAAATGGGAGCCAAGGTAGAGATTGACCTTGAATTGGTGAAAGTTTTCAAGAAGTCATGAGGGCTTGAAAACATACACTTATACCCATGGCCCTAGGGCTCAGAGAAAGCACAGATTTGGGTGGAAAATAGTTCATGGGACTCCTGGGTCTTTATCAAGTCATTTATTTCTCTTGGAAGAGTGAATTACCAAATGAGACTTTCAGGTCCACCTTATTTCTCATTTAGAATGCTAGAATAGCTTATTAATTGGTCTTACAGCATACAGCATCTCTGGTGTCTAATCTATCCTCCACTTGGCTGCCATACTGAAATAAGAAAAGCTCAGGGAGTTCTAAGCAGATCCTTCTCCTGCTCAAGATTATTGGGCTCCCTCAGACCTCTTAGTTATTAGAAATAGTCCTCTCTGACAATTTGAGCATTATTGGTCTACTGGAAAGCCTGGAAGAAATAAAAGCCTTGATATCATATTACAAGAAATTATCCGAGAAAACTGCCCTGATATTCTTGAACAAAAGGGCAAAATAGACACTGAAAGAATCCATAGATCACCTGTTACATTAAATCCCCAAAAGACAATCCCCAAGAATGTTATAGCCAAATTCAAGAACTTACAGACCAAGGAGAAAATATTGTAAGCTTGCAGAAAGAGGCAATTCAGATATCAAGGAGTCAGTCAGGATTACACAAGATATGACAGTCTCCCCACTAAAGGACCATAAGATTTGGAATATGATATTCAGGAAGGCAAGAGAATTGGGTCTACACCCAAGAATAACCCATCCATCAATACTGACTATATACTTTCAGGGGAAGTATGGGCATTTAACAAAACAGAAGATTTCCAAGAATTCCTTAAGAAAAGACCAGAATTAAATGGAAAATTTGAACCAAATACTAAATTCAAGAGAACCATAAAAAGGTAGATAAGAAAGAGGGGGCGGGAATTTAAGGGCTTCATTAAGGTCAAATTGATTATATTCCTCTATGGAAAAATGATATCTGTAACTTCTAAAATTGTTTTCATTATCATAATAGATGGAAGAATTATTCATAGGCAGAGGGTGTGGTATTAAGTTGTTCAAGATGATATGTAAAATAAAATTGGGGAAGGCAAAAAAAAAGGATGATACTAAGAAAATGGAAGGAAGAAAAAAATAGGTTAAATTATACCACATGAAGAGGTTCATGGATGGAAGGGGAGAATACTATTCTAAGAAGGGGAGGAAGAGAGTGGTAATAGGTAACACTTAAAACTTACTCTCAGTGTAATCAGTTCTGAGAGGGAAGAACATCCAGATCTATTGGGGTATAGAATTCTATCTTATCCTACAGGGAAGTTGAGAGGGAAATACCAAGGGGAGGAGTGGAGCTGGGTGTATCAAAAGGGAGGGGAAGAGAGAGGGGAGGGAATTTAATAGACCTTAAAGAAAAATAAGAGGGGAATAAAAAGGGGGGGGGAATAGAAAAGGAAGTAAAATAAGAATGAGGAATAGGGGAACTGATTAAAAGCAAAATGCCAGTATAGCTGGAAATAGTGAAAGAAGAAAGGGCAGGAATAAAAGAGAAATAGTCCTCTCTTTGACAATTAAAGTCTTTAAACAAGTCAGCTCTAATCTATCTTTCCACATCAATTCTTAACATCAATACTCCAATCAATGTACATATACTCACTCACACATACACACATACACACATGAACAAAAATATTCTCTCCCATATATACACACTCAATACACTTATACACATACACAGGACATATTCACACATATACACTCACACATATTCACTCATATACCCACATGCATATAAACACTCAAATTCACAGTCTCACTCAATAAGCATGTTTGTACACATGTATGCATATTCCCACAGACACACATATAATAACATACATTACACACATAAACATTCGCATACACATGCACGCTCATGTATATACACATGTAATATGAAAATACACATGTCCACACATAGTCATATATATATATATACACATACACATATATATACACTCACACAATATATATTTACACTCAGACAC
Source organism: Monodelphis domestica (assembly GCF_027887165.1). Classification (NCBI taxonomy): domain Eukaryota; kingdom Metazoa; phylum Chordata; class Mammalia; order Didelphimorphia; family Didelphidae; genus Monodelphis; species Monodelphis domestica. The sequence continues at coordinate 10,273,431 of NC_077233.1, forward strand.
ACACACACTCTCACTCTACATTCTAGGGAAATTGAAGTCCTTCTAATTTCCCACCTCTGTGATTTGGTACACACTATCCCTAAAATGTGGAATGTTCTCTATCTTCATTTTTCCCTCCCTGGAAGTCCCTTGGTTCCTTGAAGGCTCAGCTCAAGGGTGATCTTCTATCAGGGCCCTTCCTAACTGCCTGTGTTGTTCAAGTGTCCCTCTGCTCCTGCCACTCCCCAAAGATTTCCTCCCGTGCCCTTGCTCCGCAGATTTTGCTTTTTCTCATCTGTGTGCATATCATTTTCCCCTCAGGGTCATGAAAGCATCTTGAGGGTAGGGTCTCCCCTCAGCCCTCTCCCCTCCATTTTTGTTTTCTCATCTCTGTAACCCAGCCAATCACCTGGGACATATCAAAGATGTCAAAGAAATGTTTGTTTAATTGAGTTGAAACAGAATAGTCCGTGGCAGCTTGGGAAGAGCCCAACTTTCCCAAATGTCCCCAGACTACCAGTTCTCTGAGAGCTGATTTTATTTTTTTATGGAAAATACATCATATATAGTAACACACAAACTGCCTATTGGTTTCACAACTATCTTCTTTGCTGGCTTCTGGAGGATGTCTTTCCTTTAACTGATGGTCACTCACAGAAGCGAGGGTCAATAGAACTAGAAAAGGGATTTGCCAGGATTCTGGCCACTTTCCTTTGGGTCAACTGCTGGGGACAAGCTGGTTTCCAACTACTGGCTTACAAACCATGGAGCAAAGGACAAACAGCTCAAATGCCAGCTGATATCAACTTGCATCCTGTCTTTTGTGCTCCTCCTGGAGGAGCTGAACCTTCAGTGGGTGTGGAATTAATCTTCTGAGCGTAGAAAAAAAAATCCATCTCCAAACGTTTGTAGCTGCCAGTCCTCAGGGTTTTGGTGGGGAGCTTCATAATGCCATCAAAGGAAAATGGACAAATGAACCAAATCATGTGAAGAAAGGAAAGAGCATTCCTATGAATTGAGAAAACTTTCTTCTATTCCCCCACCCCAAGCAAGGAGAACACAGGGGTGCCTAATCGGCAGCTTATCACAACAGTTACCCAAAAGAATTGAACACAAGAGCTCCCAATGAGAATGCTAAGGACTGAGTAGCCCACTTTCAACAAGTACAGAGGGCACGAAGGATTATTGAATGAGCTCATAGAGTATGGATTTTTTCTCTTTCCACAGCCAATGCTTTCAAAATTTTATCACCACCTGAATGATTCTTCAGGCTTTCTTTAAGTACTATTCCTATATTGGCCTTCTCTAGCACTATTTAAAAAAGGGTTAAAGAAAATGGCAGAGGACCACTAAGAGGGATGGTTAGGACAAGGGCAATGGATGACATAAAAGAGGGGAAAGCATCATAATTGTTACTTTGTTCCTGATATCTCTGACAAGGAGAATGGGCTTTGGAACTTGAAGGGTGGAACAAAACATATAGAGGAGAAGTAGCAAAATCAGAAAAAAATCCTCGGCTGCCCTTAATGAGATCAAAACCCCAATCCTAAACAAGCTCTTTTCTGGAGTGTTCAAAGGACTTTAAGATGAAATGATGAGGCCATGTAAGTGCTCTCTAAAAAATCTTAGAAAATGGGAGACACACCATAAAATGGGAGAGTAGCAAATGCTGTGCAGGATTCCACAGACAGGAAGATATCCATTCAAGTTTGACCTTGATTTCTGATAAAATCCTGAAAAAGATAGAAAAGAAAATAGTGATCTCAAAAATACGCCATGGGTTCACAAAGACCTGGTCAGAGCACACATGATCTTTAATTGCTAGACTGCCAAGAGAAATCATATTCAGATTCCATTTTAGATAGATAGATAGATAGAGAGAGAGAGACAGAGAGAGAGAGAGAGAGAGAGATGGATGGATGGATGGATGGATGGAGGAATGGATAGATGGATGGATGGATAGATAGATAGATAGATAGATAGACAGACAGACAGACAGACAGACAGATAGATAAATAGATAGATAGATAGATGAATGGATAGATAGAAAAATGGATGGATGGAGGAATGGATAGATGGATGGATAGATAGATAGACAGACAGATAGATAGATAGATGGATATTTACATATATATTTCATCCTTCCATCTTATTAGCCCTAGTCCAACATTCTCGCCTGTAGCGAGCATTTGTCCTCCTATCTCTTGTCATTCAACAAGTTAGTAACCACGCTAAGCCTGATGCCATCTGTGCCCTTATCCAAAATGCCAAATGGCTCAAGGCCAGATCTTTGAGGCCTGCTAACAGACACCTTCCTTCAAGGTCACATCATGCCTTAAATGACCTTTCTTTGGATCTGGTCAGTAATTCAGTCTACGTCCACCAGTCCTATATTTTGGTCCAGGACTCTCCAGTCTTTTCACTGGGTAGGATGAGAAACATTACTGAAAGGTTGATGGAATCCCAGATACATTTCAAATATACATGTAATATATACACATCCATGTAATACCTCTCTCTCTCTCTCTCTCTCTCTCTCTCTCTCTCTCTCTCTCTCTCTCTCTCTATATATATATATATATATATATATATATATATATATATATATGCCTGTGTATACATCTATGCAGACACACATAGAAATAGTATATGTTATATAATTCACAATACATATATACTCAACACATGTAGGCATATGTGTATTTATACATATTTAGTTAATACATGTGTGTGGTGGCATATACATATGCATACATGCATTCCTATATGTGTGCATACATAGATTTTCTGCTATAAAAACATTTCTTGTGATAGAGATAGAGAATCTACATCTGTTTTCATCGGCATTGGGAATTCCCCAAAGAGGAAAGTCCCTCCATCCATGCAGTTCCTTATTTCCTCTTCCATTTAGAGCCTTAGAGAATTGCCTAGAAAATGGAGAGATTAAGAAGCTTGTGAGGGTTACACAGCCAGGATGCTTCAGAGGCAGGATTTGAACCCATTTCTTTGTGCTTCCAAAGCCAGCTTTCTATCCATTTGGGGCTACTGATGAGTTAAACAGCTTTATTCACACAACAAAACAAGACTTTGGGGAGCTTCTGACATCCAGTCTCTGAAGAGATGTCAGCATTTCCCTCAAACTGGATGGGGAGAGAACCCAAAATGATGCATCTTTATTTTTCTACATTTGGTTTCTTTTGTCATCTTATTCATTTTCCTTTATGCATATCTATCTTTAGGCTCCATCAGACTGACAAAGGAATCTCAGACCCAGAAAAGAAGAGGCAGAATCTCTGCCATGAAGGGATTCTCCATATAACAGAAATAACCCCCACCTGGTGCCCTGAGATTCCTGCTAGAGTTTGCTTTCTGACAGATGGACATTAGAGGGGAGATGGAGTAAAGGTCAGGAGTTATGGAGGCTCCAGTGACTGAAAGGGAAGTCATAGGGATAATATGGTAACTGGGATCATCCTGGTCTAAGGTCCCTAAGGAGGAAGTTCCCTCTCCCAATGCAGGCCATCGCCTGCTCTGTAAGGGATGGTCTTAGGGAGCTGCCTGGGGGCCCTGAGAGGTTAAATAACTTGGGTACAGTCCCATAGGCAGGAGGTGTCTGAGATGGGACTTGAACCCCCCCCCCCTAAGTCTTTCTGTCTCTAAAGCTGGCTCTCGACCCATTATGCCATCATGCTTTGCCCTCCAAAAGATTTTTTCAGGAGTTTAATTTTCCCAGAACCCAGCTCTCCCCACAATGAAGCCTTGGAATGGAATGGCCAAGCCCAGCAGGGCCAAGTTTTCCATGGGAATTGGCACCAATCCAGAAGGCGTAATCAATCGCCTTGTACTTACATTGGGAAACCACGTGCCTCTGCTGTCTTTTCCGTGCAGATTAAAAGACCTCAAATCCTTTTTCCCCCCCTTACAATCTGAAATAAAGGAGGAGATGAAAGGCAAGTCAAGCTGCCTTTGGAGCAGATGCAGTTCATGGAAAATCCCCAGGACCATTGGCATTCCCTGCTGGATTAGAGTTAAGGCGTCTAACCCCGGCTCTGAATGATCTTTATCTGTAGCTGTGATGCCCTGTTGATAAAAATAGTGAGGCAACATGAAAAATTAATCTGCCCACGACCACAGCGTGCTTAGCCTGGTTCCAGCTACCTGATGATAACAGCGATCAAGCGAACACCTCTGGCCCGATGACTAATGGAATCTGCAGGGATTCAAAGCGGGATTTAAATGTTGCTTGGCAGAAAGAAACATGGGGAAAGCGTGTGTTCTACTGGGCCTTCCGCCATCCCTACAAGTTCTTGCAAAGAGGAAAGGCCCCTCCCTCCCGGGGGCTGAGAAGCAGGCAGGGCTGCGCCATTTTATCGATGGGAACTTCCAATTCCAGGACTGGGCACAAAGTTGGACAATGGGGTGTCCTCAGAAAGCAAGACACAAGGGGAGATTCCACTGAATTGGGCAGAGGCAGGAAAAGGAAGTGAAATGGGGTTTCCTAGAGAGCCATGGGGCAAATGCCCCATTGTTTCTAGGGGAGGGTGCCATTGTTTGTATTTTGAAGATGGTGCAGGAGTACAGATGGCAGATGCTCCAGAGAGATCCAAGGGAAATGGAATAATAAAGAGAGACCAGTTGGCCATGCGATGGTCATGTCATCCTGAGGGAGGAACAAGGAATAAGGGGACCCTGATGCTGAATATCAGGCTCATCCATCAATCAGTAATGAGCCAACACAGATGATGTCCCTGTCATTGGTCAGGCACTGTGCTGAATGCCAGGATGCCGGTGAGGAACAAGATGGACAGTCAGAAATCTGCCTGTGAAGATGATGTCTCTTGCTCCTTAGCATAACACAATAGCCTGTATTTTGAGTTGTTTCTCCGTGTCATTGGGGTCCAAGCTTGAATGTTTTCCCAAGATTCTCTGCAGGAAAGAATGAATATCACCAATTCCACTCATTGTGCAAGCGCAGAATGACCAGTGAACATTCCTTCCACCAATGAGGGGAGTCATATGGACGTAACTCGCCTTGAATTCCCAGGCAACACACATTGCCATAGGAATGAGGAACCCATCCATGGCTACTCTGCCCTTTGCCATTAGCTTTCCTTTGGGGTTCACTGTCAGTGTGGTTGTGATATTTGAGCAGAGAGGCTATGGGGCATGCAGGCTCTGCCCTTCCTTTTCCTTTTCTTTTCTTTCTTTTTTTAAAATAATATTTTATTTGATCATTTCCAAGCATTATTCATTAGAGACAAAGATCATTTTCTTTTCCTCCCCCCCCCATAGCTGACGCGTGATTCCACTGGGTATCACATGTGTTCTTGATTCAAACCCATTGCTATGTTGTTAGTATTTGCATTAGAGTGTTCGTTTAGAGTCTCTCTTCTGACATGTCCCCTCAACTGCTGTAGTCAGGCTGTTGCTTTTCCTCAGTCTTTCTACTCCCACAGTTTGTTCTCTGTTTATGGATAGTGTTTTTCTCCTAGATCCCTGCAGATTGTTCAGGATCACTGCATTGCCACTAATGGAGAAGTCCATTACGTTCGATTGTACCACAGTGTATCCGTCTCTGTGTACAATGTTCTCCTGGTTCTGCTCCTTTTGCTCTGCATCACTTCCTGGAGGTTGTTCCAGTCTCCATGGAACTCCTCCACTTTATTATTCCTTTTTGCACAATAGTATTCCATCACCAACGTATACCACAATTTGTTCAGCCATTCCCCAATTGATGGGCATCCCCTCGTTTTCCAATTTTTGGCCACCACAAAGAGCGCAGCTAGGAATATTCTTGTACAAGTCTTTTTCCCCATTATCTCTTTGGGGTACAAACCCAGCAGTGCTATGTCTGCCCTTCCTTTTCAAAGAAGCTTTCCATGCATTTCTGGTGCAGAAAGGAAAGGGAGCCTTCATTATGGCTGCCTTTCCCTGGGAAGATGGCAGGCAGGAAGGCCTTCTTCCACTGGAGATCCCATTAGAGATTCAGAAGCAGCTGAAGGATATAAGACTAAGGGTAGCAGTTATGGAGGGTATATTGTAAATGGGGGACTTGCAGCTTAAAGGAGCATTGAATGAACCCATTAGGTAGGAGGGTAAAGGTCTGGGATCAGGGCTTGATGCTTAGTTACTGGGACACGTCTGGGTCACTACAATGCCTCAGGTTGCTCCTGGAGATTCCCTCTGCTTCTAGCATGGAGGATTCTGGTGGAGGCAGCTCAGGCTAAGCCTCTGACATCAGATGGGTCCAGAGCCTCCGATCAGAGAGGCAGCAGCTCCACTTGCTTCCAGGTTTAATATATTAGGCCAAGAGGTCATTCTTCTCTCTAGCTCGGCGGGCATCTCTACTCAGGCAAACTACTGGCATCCCCGAGCATGCTCTTCTTGTCTTTGTTTTGCTCACATCTTATCAAACTTTTTACAAGTCGCCACCTTTTCCTAATGCCCACCTTCTTTTTCTCGATACGACCTTTGCCTTGTGATGGGAAAAAGGACAGCTAAGCAAGACCAACTGAGCACGTGTGCATTTGGCAGTATGTTGGGTATTTTAGCCCCAAATAGGACCTTTGCCATCACTCATCCTCTGGAGTGAGGATTGGACATTGCATGGATGGATTAGAATTCTGATTTCATTGGCCATTGTTCCCCTCACACCATTATGGTCATTCTGTGCTTGGGGCTTCCTCACTTTTCTATACATCAAACAATGCTTTCCATGTCTCTGTGTTGTCTCCTCCATTAGAATATGAGCTCGCAGAAGACAGGGAGCATGTGTTGGCCTATCCTCTTATCTCCCAAGTTTAGCACAGTGTATATAACCCACAGACAACTTGTTTGTTGACTGCATGGCTGACTGGTGAGTGAAGCTGTAGGGCAATGTCCTTTCCAATAGAGGTTAAGTGACTTGCCCAGGGTCACACAGTCAGGCAGTGTCTGAGACTGGATTCAAACCCAGGACCTCCCATTTCTGGACCTGGCCCTGAATCCACCGAGCTACCCAGCTGCACCCCACGAAACATTATCTTAAGCAGTGCCCACTAAATACTTCAGCCAGGTATAGCCTCTTGGGGACTGAGTGGTCCCTTTTTCCAAATGATAGATAGTTCTCAAGGACAAGGATGGTTTCAGTTTTTGCCTTTGTATCGTCAGGACCTATGGGGCAAAATAAAATATTCGCAAATACTTATCAACTAATTAAGTTAAATTAGATTTAAGAAGCCTTTATAAATCAATCAACACGCATTTATTAAGAGTGGGCCACGAGTCAGATGCTCGAGTAAGCCCTGGGGATACAAAGAGAGAATGAGACAATCCTAGTTTTCAAAGGGATCCCACATTGTGCCAGACAACCTGCTCGACTCGATGAGGAGAATACGAAGTCAGAAACGAAGCCCCTTTTGACCTGGAGGAATTGACGTTCTCCTCGCGTTATCTGTGGGCATTTTCTCAGTGCCTTCCAAGTCTAGCCATGCAAGATTGGGAATGGCTGGTGGCCCCTTGCTCCTTCTTTGTGCTGTGCTCCAAAGCACTGTTAACACATTTGTCTCTGTGTGAAGGGACATAGGGAGAAGGCCAATATCTTTCTCATCAAAGATATATTACTAGCTTCTCTCTCATCACCCCCCACCCCCAATCCAAATCAGCCAGAGGGAGGAAGCCTACTGCTCCTCATGCTACAATTATATTTCCACTCATTTGGGTTGATGCCACCCTCAGTACTGGAGACAACATAGGACAACATTGATGGAGCATGTCAGTGTGTGTTAGCTCAAATGAAGCCAAAAAAGCTACCTTGACCATGTGGACTTTTTGTTTTTTAGTATCCCTGATCTCCATTTTCTCTGCATTTTTCTTATTCTTATGGAGTTAAGTGAGAGACAGTCAGACAGAGAGAGAAAGAGAGACAGATGGACAGACAAACAGAGAAAGAGAGAGAGACAGATGGACAGAGGCAGAGACAGAGACAGAGAGAGACTCTACCCTCTTTTCCAGGTGTTAATAGTTTAAAGCCAGAGTAGTAAGGGTCAGAATCATCTTTGGGTATGGCTGTCCAGGGAAAACCCACCAATCTATTGAGGTTGCTTATATATCTGTGTGCTTAGAGAGTGTCATCTTATTCTTTCCCAAAGGAAATAAACTAACTGTGTTGTAAAGCCTTTAAAAGCTCGAAAATCCTCATTTAAGATGGCTCCTAAGTAGACTAGACTTCAATAATGCCTGATCTAAACAAAGATTCCTCCAGGACCACACCAGCTTTGGACATGTTTAGAGAAGATTCATTCTTGGAAGCTCGTGGAGATTATGTCATTCCTGATGACATCCCTAGAGAACCAGCGTCACTTACGGATCGGCTCAAATGTCTGATTTGGGGTAGCAAGGCTTCAGAAAGAGAAGGAGACATAGTGGGTCCTGGGCTACAGGGTTCATTGCCTTGCTGGAGTTTTGTATTTGAGACTCGTGATAGTTTCCTTCACCAAAATCCAGCATGGGAGCCGAGGTTATTGAAGGCTATACTACAGTGCACGAGCTATGACAATGGTTGTAAAGGAACTGGAAAACCTTGAAGGTTGGGGTGAGGAAATGAACATCCTTTATTCAAGAACCAACTAATTGGACACTGAGAGAAGAATCTGGGGATTATTTAATTCTTTAAAATGTCTGTTACAGTACTAAGGATATGAGTTGTGTTTGGTGAAAAAAAGCCAGCATGGGGGAGAATCACAATTATTTGATGTACGAAAGTTTAATTATACCCTTTAGTTATAATATGCTTTGTGGGTCAGTCCCTTTTGAGCCTTGGAAGGACAGAAAATAAGTATTATTGTTCACGTTTTCATAGGAGTAAATTAAACCATGGAAAGGTTAAAGTAGCAGGTGCTGGGCCAATTAGCTGAGGCAACAGAACTGGGTTGCCCCTAGACAATCTTAAAGTTCAGTTAGATGTGGAAGGTTAAGGATGATTTGTTGGCTCCTGCCTTCAACTCCATATGGAGTGACAATCTCACCTGGCCATTTTGTTAGCTTCCATTGCCCCGTTCAGGAAGCTCTTCCAAGGATGTAGTCAAACTTCTTCCTGTCTTATCTTCATGTCTATCGGGAAATTCATTCATTCATCCATTCAACATTTCAATGCCTACTGTGTGCTCAATGCTCTTTAGAAAATCATTTCACTTTTCTGGGCTCTAGGATAATTTCTATACAGGGAAGGTGCTGACCTGAATCATTAGAGATTGTTTCCTCCTATGGGAGTTTCATTTATCAATAAAGTCACAAGTCTAACCCCTCTCTCATTGCCCCTAGGGGACAGTCACTGTGGGCCAGATACTGGGACTACAAAGAGAAAAATTAAACAGTCCCTTTGCCGAGAGAGCTGATATGTTCAGTCAGGCACAGCTGGGGCTGTTTAAATTGCAAGTTGGGCTTTGTGGTCTCCGCTCTCTGCTTCTTAAAATTCCATGACCATCGAAAGATGTCTGGCTGATAAGGCCGAATGGTTTCTGCTTAATTTCTCAGTGTATTTGGAAATGATGGATGAGGAATGAAAGAAGGTTAGGGAGAAAAGGGCTCTAAGTGAACCCTTCATCCAGCCTAGTCAGCTTATGCCTGAGAACAAGGAGCAGCAGAGTGGGTTGATGACTGCTCCAAAGTCTTTCAGATAAATCAGCAACACATTTGAGACTTCACATCTCTTGAACTGGTTTCCACCATGGCAAAGTCTCAATAAGTAACAACTTTTGGTTAAAGATCTAGAAATTGTTAGCCTTTTCTGAGGATCACATGTTCAATCTTCTCCTTGGGGGCATCTGAGATGTCCCAGAAGCCTATACTCAAAGATCGGAAGCATAAATATATAGTGGTACCTTGGAGACTTCCTTATGTATAGGGCAAATAGTCACATGTCTACATTGTGTGATTTCATAGACAAGAAGAAGACCTCAATGTCTCAAATAACCATCCATTCCACATATTGCCTATTATTCCACTATTATTCCACTAATTATTCCACTAATTATTCCACTATAATTCCACCAATAAATTCCACATTTATAGAGGCAATGTGATATGATGGAAACATCATTAGACCTGGAGTCATCAGGAAACTTAGATTCAAATCCCAAATCTGTCATTCTCTATTTGTATGGACATGGGTTAATTATTTCCCCTCTCTTTGGACTTCATATTATTATATGCAAAAATAAGGGGCAGGGCAATTCATTTCTAATTCCCAATCTACAAATCACCTCTTAGACTTTAATATCAAGTCTTCCATCCATTTTGACATTCAAATCTCAATGAGGTTCCATGAGAGGAGGGGGCAACTATGGATACTTTAGTATAATTGAGGTCATTGTCTAGTGATGTTAACACAAGATTTTCTAAGGCTAGGCTGGTATTCAGAAATATTTTATCAAACAGAAAAGGGGCTTTGAGTAATAGTGATGCTATTCTAAGATAATCATTAGATTGTCTACAGGAAGATGAATATTTTAGCCGCAGTAAGTCTTGAAGACCATCTTCTAACCTTAGGAGAGAGGGTAAAGACACCAGTGAAACCGCAGCTCCCAGAAGCATTGAAGGATAAATAAAGAATCAATTATTTCCAGGGAGAATCAACACCCCTTTGCTAATAAACTATGGTTGGTTATTGCCATATCATGATGCCCAATACCAGATTCTATCCAACAGTCATAGATTTATAGATTTAGAGCTGGACAGAATGAGAGAGGTCATCTGCTCTAGTTCTCTTATTTTATAAAAGAAGAAACTGAGGTCCAGAGAGATTAAGCAATTTACCCAAATCACATAGTGATAAGTAAATGATAGAGCTAGGATTTGAACTCAATACCTCTGGATCCAAATACAGTGTTCCTTCTACAACCCCATTGGACTTCCTTGAAGTAGTGATGTTAACTGACTCAATTAGACAAGCCCCTGCTGTAAACTTCTAATAACCGCAATGGCATTAAAGATGTATATGGGACTATAATTGTGCCACTCCTCCATTTTAATGTCTACTTTTAATCAATGGAACCAACATAAGCCATGGCTCCAGGCTCATGTAGAGTCAATTGTGAGCATTCAACCCTGTTTCCCTGGGCCTAATGATCATCTCTGGGTATATCAGTGGTGAACTATCTATGTTCCTTCTCTCTGATGGTCTGTCCAATAGCATCAGATGCAGGGGAGAGGGGGAGTCTTGGTGCAATTAGTCAGCCCCTGCTTTATTTTCCCTGCTCTGTTTCAGGGCTAAAACATCACAAAGGAATACCCAAGCCATGAATTAGACAGTCTGACCCTTTTCTATCTTGTATCTTGTCTGTTTTCTTTCTGATGGCTATAGAGAAGAATCTCTGATTTGTATGCATAAAGAAGTGGATTCTAGTCCTACTGCTTGCTGCTTGCATGTGCACTTAAGGAGTCAGGATGGTCTGTCTTCGAATCTAACCTCGGATACTTAGTAAATTGGGATAACAATCAAACCTATTTCCAAGGGTTGTTATGAGGATCAAAGGAGATAATATCTGAAAAGTTCTTAGCACAGTGTCTGGTATATAATAGAAGTTTAATAAATGCTTGTTCCATCCATGACCCCCTTTCAGGAAGGCATTTTCCTTTTCAATGACTCAATTTCCTCATCTCTAAAATGAGGAGGTAGCACTAGACTACCATTATAATTCTGCCAAAGTCCAAATATTCTTACTAAATAGCTGTGAGACCTTGAGCGAATCACTTACCTTGTCTGGATCTCAGTTTCATTATTAATAAAAGCAAACAGGTTTACTAAATGATATCCAAACCTCAAAATATTTTTGCCAAATGAAAACAGAAACTAGAGTGTAACCTAACCACTGTGCTAGTTCTATTGCCTGCCTTTGTCAGGAAGTAACATTGATGCATACACATGTAAGAAACCTGCTTTTAATCGATGTTACCATCCCCAAGTCCTCATAATCTCCAAGCAACATGGAATGGGAAACATTCAGAGAGAAGAAAACAAGATTCTGTGGGAAAAGGATGAGGTGCACATCCTCCCTGTTGTCTTGTCTCCTCCCAGGGTTGTCTCAAAAAAGCTTTCAGGGAGCCCCCAGAGGATGAGCTCACATCCCAATACTTTTATTCAATTAGGAAAAAGCAGCTATTTTATCCATGTTGGCAATTGTCCAGAGAACATTTAATTTGAAAGAAAAAGAGCAGGAGAGTGACTTGTCTCAGGACCATTTCTGTATGAATTTCCCCCCCCAAAATGATAATGATGGACACGCGTGTAACGCTTTAAAATGGGCAAAGGGCTTTACAAACATTATCTCATTTGAGCCTTCCCATCAGGATTCCATAAAGCTCAAAACCTCCCAAGCCTTCCTGGTTGGTTCCCGTTGGCCTATTTCCAGCTTGCTTCCTCTTGTGCCCTTCTGCCACTGGGGTAATGCATCAGATCCTGTCCGGGAGAACAGGAGTAACTTTAAGTGGGCACACTGAAGTGGAGTCTTATGGCGGCCCACTCCAGCTAGTCTCCATTGTAGAGAGACCTGCAAGGCAATCAATTTATTCATGGGTGAGCAAGCCAGAGAAGTGAACTTGCCTCACTTCTGGATCTATATTCTACAACCAGCTCCATAGTTCCCAGTAAGAAAATCAGGTGTCCCACAGTGCTTTGGGGGAAAGAGCAATTGATGGTTGAAGATGGCTTTTCCATCTCTACAATCTTCCTAATTAAATTACCTGAGAGAACCAACATGATGGAGTTGGCTGGCGAATCGTTTCTGCAGTCTCTTCTCTCCATGGGATCCCACAGAGGCTCCAGGGCTTTTGTTTTTAGACTCTTAAAAAAGTGGAAGAGACTTAATTACACTGGAGACATTTCTCTACCCCTCAAACTGAGGTTTCCCTCCTCCCCCCTCCTTCTTCCCCTACACATTCAGAATGGCCATGTGTTTGGTGTCTCAGCAGGACTACATGGCCCATGGCCATTGCAGCTGCACACATCTGCCACCCAGGTGTTTGATTCAGAATTAAGTTTCAGAATGGCCAGGGGGCAGCCATGCCTGGTGGTGGGCCAGTGATATGCTGTCTAAATTTGACATACATAGATGGCCAAGCCACTACTGCCACCATATCAGTGACCCCCAAAGTTAGATGAATGGCATTGAAGAATTGGATGGCCAGAAAATCACTTTTAGTTTCATCATCGTCATCATCACCATCATCATCATCATCATCCTCTCTTTGTGTAGCACACACATTGTTTTGAACAAAGAAAATATGAAATATGCATTTGTCTGCCTACATTGACTTTGAATTCAAAGTAAAATGAAGAATGAAGACAACAGTATGAGCAATGAGTTAAAAGAGGGAACAAGGAGATGTGAGACTATCCAGCAGAAGGCTGTTACAGCAGCCTTAGCAAGTGTTAGTGAAAAGGGGAAGGCAACAGGAAGAGAGAAAACAGAATAGAAGTGAGAGATGCTGCCTTAGGGGGATTAATAAGATTATGGTCCTTGATTTAATGAATAATTGAAAAGTGCATTTGCCACAAAGAATTTTGTGCAAGGACCTGTGCTGAGCCCTAGGAATACAAATAAAAACCCAACAAAAATGTCCAGATGAAAAAAAAATGAAAAGGGCAAGAATGGGGTAGAACTGAGTAGAGGTAAATCATGGATGGATCTGGAGCTAGGTTAATAATAATGATAATAAAAATAAAACTATCATTTATATATAGTGCTTTAATATGTTATCTTGTTTGATCCTCACAACAACCCTGTAAAATAGGTGCCATTTTTATTGCCCCCATATTAAAGATGAGGGGCTAAGTCTAATGGAAGCACAATGACTTACCTAGAGTCTCATGGCTAATCTGAAGCAGCATATGAAATCAAGTATTCTTGACTCAAAATCCAAATCTCCATCCATTTTCCCACCTGGATATCCTAGATATAGCATATTATTGGTTATCAGGACATCAGAGCCCCTCAACTGGAGTTCCATAACTAGTATCACACTTTTCCTAAATCATGGTCCCTTGAAGTTCAGTTTGGGATCTATAGCAGAAAAAGGGTGAATGACAAAAAGATGATTTTATTTATTTTTAATTTTTTTTCCATTTGAATAATTCAAATGAAAAAAAAAAAGATGATTTTAGATAGAAGGAATTCCCAACCAATTCAGTCAGACTTTGTGGGAGGGAAAGGACAGGGTCACCTATGATATACCAGAGTGTGAAAAACAGCAGTGAAGTGGTGCCCCTGGAAGAAATTGAGATGGCAAAGAGAAGAGCAGGTCTAGAGGAAGGAGAAAACGCTCATAATTAGTATACAGAATGCCTTTGAACTGATAGTAAAGCAAGCTGGTGAAGATTCCCAAAGGGAAGTGGGGTTTGAGAAAAGAGTCAGAATTCGAATTCCAGTAGCGGGAGATGCCAGCAACAATCTGGTATTTGGAATAGTGGATGTGGATGAAATGCCCAGATTAACCTTGAATAGAGAACGAGAAGATGGACAAGCAAAGAACTTCCAGCAACTTTCACACTATGGAGGTAGAAAGAAGAAGAAAAATGAATAAAAATGAAAGAATCTAGAAAGATGGAGAGGAGGGTCTCTAACATCAGTGAAGGAAGAGTCTCCTATAGGAAGGGTGATCAGCATCTCATGAGGAAATACTGTAGCAATGTTAAAGGGGATGAACACTGATAAAGGGACAATGCCTTGTTCAGAAGATCATTGATAATAGTTCAACAGGCACTTTTTGTGGATTGATGGAAGGAAGATTTCAAGGATTTAAGGTGTAGATCAAAAAGAAAATCCATTGGTGGACATGATATAATTGTAAGGATTGGGTCATGTAAGGAATGGCCATGCCAAGGTGTGTTTAGAGTGCTTAGTTGGAGATGATGAAGGTGAATAAGGTGAAGAATTGGGTGCTTGGTTTCATGGAAGTATTATTGCCAGAGTTACTGAAATGCCCAAGGATGATGGCAGGAGAAGAATGGGAAAAGAAGTTCTGAATTGGGCAGTTGTCCTTAAGAAAACTGGAAAAATGATTCAGCATTCAGAAGTTGACATCAATAAGGAAGGAGAGAAGGAAACCGAAGCCCAGACTTTAAACAACTTGATAGAGGTCATGCAGAAAGTCATTATCAGAGGCAAGATACAGTCAGGACTTCTGAGTCCAATTTCAGTGTTCTTTGAACTATGAGTTGCTGTTTCAAGAGGAGACCATCAATGCTCAACGAATATTGGGCCAGGATCCCTTACCACCATCAAATAATCATGACATCTCTGAATTGAGAAAGACTTTAAAGGATGTCTGATGCCATTTGTCCCTTGAAGAGACATCCTTTCTATGACATCCCCGAGGAGTTTTATCATTAGACCTTTGCTTGAAGACCTTCCATGAATGAGCCCCTATCTCCTTCCTGGACATTCGATTCTACTCTTGGTGAATGCTAAAAATTGTTAGTGAGTTTTCTTTAAACAAAGACTAAATCTGTGTCTATGCCACAAGTTCTGTCCTCTGGGACCAATCTACTCTATTCCCCTTCTCTCTATTCCTCACATATGACACTTCATAGTTAGTCTCCCTATCTTTGCACTGGCCCCCAGGGGAATACTCTACCTCCTCACCTCCACTTCCTAGCATCTTTCCTCCTTCAGGATTCAGGTCAGGTACTGTCTTCTACAGGAGGCCTTTTCTGATCCCCCAAACACCTAGTATGCTTCTTCCCCTAAATTAACTTGTCTTGAACCAATACATACATAATGTATGGACATATGCATACATATGTGTGTTTCTATTTATTTACTTTAAATCGGGGAAATTTCTCTTTCTATATGCCCTTGTTGACTACTCATTGGAATCACAGCTCCTTGCAAGTAGGTAATTTTTCATTCTTTGAACTTCTATTCCCAGGACCTGGCCCCAAACCCAGAATATAATATGTGCTTAATAAAGTAAAACCACATTGGTTGATTGTTTTCTATAAGATTGCTTTTTAAATACTGGAGAACAAGTCTCCCTCTTATGTATGCCCAACTAAATGACCTCATTTTCTTCAACCGCTCCTTATATCATTGATCTCAAGGCCCATCACCATAGTTATTCTCTGTTCATTTCCAAGCTTATCAATGTCCTTCCAAATTTCTCTCACCTAGAACTGAACCCAACCTAACACTAAGTGTGCTTCAATGAGAGCAGAACAAAATGGGACCATGACCTCCTTAGTCCTGAACACCTCTCTTGATACAACTTAAAACCAGATCTGTTCTGGGGCTGCCATATTCCACTGTTGACTCCCTTGTACTTGCTGGACTTTAAAATATTTACAGGGGGGGCATCTGGGTGGCTCAGGGGATTGAGAGCCAGGCCTAGAGATGGGAGGTCCTAGGTTCAAATCTGGCCTCAGACACTTCCTCGATGTGTGACCCTGGGCAAGTCACTTAACCCCCATTGCCCTGCCCTTACTGCTCTTCTGCCTTGGAACTGATATTGATTCTAATGTGGAAGGCAAGGATTTAAAAACAAACAAACTAACAAACAAACAACAACAATGACAAAAACCTTTTCAGCTACATTTACATCTAGCCAGAAAGCTTTCTTTGTGTACTTGTAAAATTGATTTTTGGAGCCTCTGTAGAACGCTGTGTATGTAATTCTATGAACTTTCTTGTTACTAGAATTGGCTGATTTTCTATACTCCTACTAACCAATGCATAAGTTATCGCTTCCAGATTTTGTCATCTCCAAATTTGATAACCATGACGTTAGACAATCCATCAATACAATATTAAAAACATAATAGATCCATTGGGAACTTTACTTATACCTCCTCGTAAGTTAAGATCAACTTATTTATGACTCCTCTAAGTCCAGGCATACAACTTGGACCAAATATACTTGCAATATTATCTTTATTATACTCTGGTTAATATGAGTCCATCTTTCCTAACATGATACCATGTCAAATGCTCTCCTGAAATCTAGATTACAGCATTCCTCATATCTATTTGTCTAGTAACCCTGTTGAAAAAAAGAAATTAATTTAGTGTGGCATAATATATCCTTGATGCTCGTTCTTTGTAATCATTTCTCTCCCCCCCCCAATGTTCATTAAACAATCCCTTCAAATAAGATTTTAGAGGTTTAACAAGAATCAAAGGCGAATTCAATGGACTAGAGTTTCCAAACTCCACTTGCTACCCTTTCAGGGAAATGTGATGCAATGTGTCCTCCATACCTAACACCCCACTGCCATTCTTATAATGTTTCAGGATCCAAAGGATCAGCCTGTTAACTATATTTGCCAGGTATGGTTAGTATTTTAGGATGTCTAATCACTTGATCTTATCAAGATCACCAAGATATTGTCTTACTCCATTTCTACTTATTTCAAGCCCAACTTTACTATAAAATATTTTCATTTCACCCAACCATCTCCAACATTACTGTTCTTGAAAAGGAAAGCAGAACCAGATGAGATGGGCTTCCTATGAATAAGGTGTATCATCTTGAACCCTATTCTAGCTGTATGCCTGATCCCACTGAGTTTTAATGATCCCTGTGAGGCCAAATTTATCTGCTGTCATTAGGATCTCTGATTCACCTTGTTCATTTTACTTAATGAGTGTGTGTGTGTGTGTGTGTGTGTGTGTGTGTGTGTGTTCTAAAGCCCTGGACTTCGCTGCTAGTTCTTTGCTCCATTTTGATTTTTTATGATGTTCTGGGCTTCTCTGCCACCATTCTACCTGCCGCCATTACTTTCTTCAAATCGAGCTGAATCAATCACCAAAGCTACTTTTCTCTTTTTTTTTTTTCAATTTGAAGTTCTTTTTTTATTGGATTTAGAAGATTCTAGTCAAGTCCTCTCTTATAAATCATTGACTGGCACCCTTTTTCCCTACTCAGCAATCTATAACTCCTCTGTTTTTATGTGTCTCCAACTTTGCGCAAGTAAAGTGTGTCTGATAAACTCCCTGTACTCCTGTTTTAAAGAGGGTTTTTGCCATCAGCGCCTCTGGATGAGAACTGATGAAGTAACCAAAGGGCCCAAGAGGATAACATCTCATGAAGTAATCCTAGTGAGGACCATGAGACAGAAATGTCCCTCCCCCGACTTTCTTTTAGTAGACAACAGTCAGGTTGCCAAGACAACAAGAGGGAATGGATACATGCAAGAGGGAATGCAGCAATTTCCTTCCTCATCTTCTCAGGGCAGTGTTAAACAAATGATGGAGGCCCACCAGACTGAAGTCCTTTATCGAATAGAGGATAAACTAACTGCTTTATTTTGTCTACATTTCCCCATGGCCTCTATTACAAAATTGTGACCTTGTACTCATTTTTGCAATTGGGTTTAACTTCTCATTCCACAGGCCTTAGAGACTTTGATGGGGCAACTCACTCTTCTCCCAACTTATTGGATCTTGGTTGGCAGCCAATCCAGTTAATGGACAGCCCAAAGTGAATCTTGTTTTTGGAATATGTTGGAACTGGTGTCCACATAAACTAAAGGAACCTGGCCTGAGAAATACCTTATGCAGACTGGAAACAGCCTGGGTGTCTGTGGTCCTGATTGATGTAAACTAGGACTAGAAAAATAAATCTCGCTGAGTCCCCACAGATTATTTGAAGGGTTCTATATTTCTGGTCCCCTTCAGATGATGTCGTCCTTTTGAAAAACAGGGACCTGATCCGGTCTCACTTTCTCCATCAATTTCCCTTAATGTTTCTAGCCATGACCAAGTTCTTTCTGGATATGTGAATGCAATACAAGGACAGAAAAGAGCTATGGGTTCTTTTGATTTCTTCCTTTTGGACCTTTTGTCTATAGAAGGGAAAGTCTTGGAGAAAAAGGATTTTTTTTTAAATTTTGGTCCTTGTAGCATCAGTGCCTGACACATAGTAAATGCATAATGAAAATGTTTCAGATCGACTTCAATGGTATGCCCGAGATAATTATTAGAAGGAACTTGTATTTCTCGAGAACAAAAACTGACAGTGGAGACGAGAGACTTATACACATCTTGGGTGGCAAGGGTAAACCACACTGCGATGAAAAATCTGACCAGGATCCTCTAGTTTGTGAATTAGCCAGTCAGCCATGGATACTTGGGAGCTGTCTATAATTAAATAGTCAAGGAGAAGTTATAGCACTAGGGATATAAAGGGACCATTCTATTACAAACACTAACATATTTGGGATTTTTTTCTCCAAAATTTCCCTCTGGTTTCTTTGGTAACTGTTACTTAGAGAAGTCCTAAAAGAAATGATTAACAAGGGAGCTATAATTTTGAAACTTATAACCTTCTTAATGGACAGCTATGTCATACAACTTGGGTCAAAATATAAAAACAAAATTAAAAAATCACTTGAAGCTGAAACATTCTTTTTTAACATTCTGTCAAGTTGAAGAGCTTGGAAATTACTCTAAGCATGTATTGACATTAAATCCCTTTTTGTAGCATATGATTAGAACAGTCCTCTTCGTGTGAAATGGTTTGACCAAGAAATGCCCTAGGCTACTTCCAATGACCTTGGAAAGCTCAGGGAATATAGATTTTTTGAGATGAGATCTGGAGAAATGCTTTAGTGTTTCCTAGGGGCTTGGGGAGGGGAAAGAAAGGGTGGGCAGAAAATTCTTATTCCATTCACTGGTTCCTCCATTTCTTTCGAGCACTAAGATTCAGTCCAATTGTGCAAATCCTAAATGTGGGAGGCAGCTGCAAATGTCATTTATTATGTGCCTCACCTATAGGTGACCGCTTTGGAACGGATGGGGCAGAGAGAAGTGAGCCAAGCAGGCACCAACTTGGGTCCACAATGTCACCCATCAGTAGCCAGCATGGTCACTGATTAAAATAGATCCATGATGCTTCAAAGAAACTTTTCTGCTCTCGCATTGCCATCGAGTGATAATGGGAGCTATGTTTTCTCTCCTCATCTTTCACCACTGAAATATATCAGGGAACTCTTTGTTATTGAAAAGCATGTAAAAGAAAGATTACCCCCATGATACCTCGGGGAATACTTCAGAAGTGAAATATGTAATCTGTTAGGGGTTATATTTAAAAGCCCCCCCCCTTTATCACTGCATTTCCTCACCCCACATAATCTAAAATATGAACTACATTTGTGCTGCTGTTACATTTTTTATTGCTGAAATAATATTGTACCTGGGAGATTAATGTCCCGGCTTTACCAAGATTAAAATAACCAAATAGCACTTTGATCTGATGGGTTTTTTTTTTCCAAAAGGGTTGTTTCTGATCTTTCTTCCTCTCTCATAATCTTTGAAGAAAGCATTACAATTTGCCAGCCTGACACCGAAGGAAACAGAAAGACAGCTGCCTTGTTTCTCTCATCTTCATGGGGATACTATGTTCTAAGTTTTGCCGAAATTAGTCCCAGGATTTCAATTGTCTTTTTGGTCCAACATTCCATCGTGCAATTCATTAAAGTCTTCAGATGAAATGTTTAACAGATGAGTTATATCATAAGTCACATTACGGTTTTAAATTGTTCCTCACATGGTAAGCCATTTATACCGGACATTAGTGGCTCTCCGGGATCTGTTCCCCGTTTGTCTTAAAGAAGGTTGGACTTCTTGCTTTTTCTCCACACAGCCGAACAGCCAACTTATTTTGAAGGTCTGGCGGCGTGGATGTAAAATATCTCGATGAAGTGACATTTGGACACATGGTTTTTTCCACATCCAATGAAAGCCTTCAGCAAACAAACAAGAAGCAAACATTTAAACAAGCGTTATTTGGACATCTGCTATTCTAGATGACCCTTCATTCAGGCTACTTGGTTTCCAAATGTGCCCCAATTTATTATAATCCTTGGGGTTATCAGTCTGCTCTCTTTGAGTCAAAGCTGGCCACGGTGAAGAAAGTGAATGGGACAGTAAGGACTATGGAGACTGTTTTTCATTGTGTGTTGGCAAAAGGAGTCTGGGGGCAGAGTGTTAGCTATTAACAGGGTGCTAAGCCATTCCAAAGAGCTGCTTGCCTCAGCAACTATGATTGAGTGATAGGAGAATGGCCTGTAGCAAAGGATGCTGCTTTTCTTTGTTTGGCTCCTAATGAATGATGGGGGAGGAAGGAGGGAAGAATCAACTCTCCAAATCACTTGTGGGCTGGAGGATTTGCAAAGTTAAAAAAATCTTTCTGGTTTGCCACATTGTAATGGTGCTAATGGGAAGAAGGTTATTGATTGGAGCCTCATATGGTCCAGGGAAGCTCACTCCATTCCCCAGCCAGACTCTGTCCTTCACAGACCAGCCTTCTCACCAGTGCCAGTGGTTGAATATTAGAGAAATTGGATCATGTAAACTGAGGACATGAATGATGATTTTAACCTCTTCTGCTAGATTCAAAGGGTTGGTATGTAGGTGTCACTCTGGGGGAGTCAGGTTGAAAAAAGGTGTGTGTGTGTGGTGGGTATGAAAGAGAGAGAGACAGAGAGAGACGGGGGGGGGGAGAGACAGAGAGAGAGAGAGAGAGAGAGAGAGAGAGAGAGAGAGAGAGAGAGAGAGAGAGAGAGAGAGAGAAAGAGAGAGAGAGAGAGAGAGAGAGAGAGAGAGAGAAAGAGGGAGACAGAGAGAGGGAGAGAGAGAGAGACAGAGACAGAGACAGAGACAGAGAGAGGGAGAGACAGAGGGGGGGGGGAAACAGAGAGAGACAGAGAGACAGAGAGAGGGAGAGACAGACAGAGACAGAGAGAGAGAGAGAGAGAGAGAGAGAGAGAGAGAGAGAGAGAGAGAGAGAGAGGGAGGGAGAGACAGACAGAGACAGAGACAGAGAGAGAGAGAGAGAGAGAGAGAGAGAGAGAGAGAGAGAGAGAGAGAAAGAGAGGGAGGGAGAGAGAGACAGAGAGAGACAGAGACAGAGACACAGAGAGACAGAGACACAGAGAGAGGGAGAGACAGACAGAGACAGAGAGAGACAGAGAGACAGAGAAAGGGAGAGAGAGACAGAGAGAGACAGAGAGAGAGACAGACAGACAGAGACACAGAGAGAGAGAGAGATCATGCACATATGTGTAGTTCCAGGGAGCTGAAGAACAACAATAATGGAGAGTACTTTACATGCCAGTCTAAGCCCTTGAGGGCTATGAGAAAAGTATGATCTTATGATGTACCAAACTGGTCCCGTGGAAGTAGTGTGTCTTCACTGATAGAAGGTATTTCCATACCAGGAACCCTAATACCAAAATTCATAGATTCAGACCAAAAACAATTTTAGAAACCTCATAGTGCAGGTTCTAGTATAGTCCCTTTACAGATGACTAAACCAAGAAAAGAGGATGAATGGCTTCTTTTTTTAAAGCCTTCCCTTCCATCTTAGAGTCAATCTGTGTGTTGGTTCTAAAGTTCTGGAGTCAGAGGACCTGGTTTCAAATCCCAGCTTTGTTACTTCTGGCCTGTGTAACCTGCGGCAGGTCCCAATCTTTCTGGACAGTTTTCTTCCTGATGGCTCCAGAAATTCCTTCCATGCCTAAATCAACATCTATAAGAGGTGATCCTAGGGTCTAGTCTGGTTTTTGGTCTCAGAAAGTCTCTTTGTGCTCTTAAAAATTATCAGGGACTCCAGAGAGCTTTTGTTCAATGCGGGTTTTGTCTATTGATCTGCCCTGAATTAACAATGAAAACATCTTAGTATTATTCTGGAAATAGTTTTGACCTCATGGTCAAACTCCTACAAGAGTCTCAAGGACAGCCAGGGTTGCAGACAACACATTCTGAGACCTGCAGGTTTAATTTAATCCCTTCATTTTAAAGAGGAAGAAACCGAGGATCAGAGAGGTCATGATTATCCAGGACAACTAGCAAGTGGCTGACTTGAGAGTCAAACGTACAGCCCCTGCTTCAGTGCTAATCCTTATTTCACTGTCCTCCACTCTCTTCTTCACCCATGGACCTGGGAGGAGCCCTCATTCTTGTCGATTGGCCATTCATTCATGCATGCATGTATGTATCTGCATGTGCGTGCGATGCGTGTTTTATACTCCTTACAAACTGGATTTGGGCTCCTGGGGTATGTTGCAAGTTGAGACATAACCCACAAAAAATTATTTCCAAATGAATACAATATGAAAATGGTATTTGATTTCTAATTTTACATGTAACATTGTTATGTTGTGAGTTTCCTATTACATGAAGATGCATGTCCATTAACGTGATATGAAATGCATGCATGATTGCATCTTGAATGCATTTGAATATAATGACACTGGAAATGTAATTTGTATTCTCCAATTTTATAAAGCAAAATAAATACATCTTGGTGGTGGTAGCCACATTGCCCATCCTGCATTCAGTCTTTGTGTGTTTCTCAAGCTAATTATCTACTTCCCTTTGCAAAGCCAAACCCTCATGCATGGGCAAAGAAGATCCGATTTAAAGCCTGCATACTTCAATCAGACTCGCTCCCGCCATCTCCTGGTAGCTGGCCCAGTTCGAAAGAGAGGTTTGACACTTAAAAAATGTGGCCCGATCGATCTCCAGACATTTGCCCAATGTGTCTTCATCAAAGTGGAGTTTCTATAAACTTTGGGACTATGGTTGACTTGCAGATATCTCCATTCTCAAAGGGATTGGTAGCCTTCATTCATGGAATGAATGTGTTTTACCCAAAATGCATTTTTTTTTTAAATCTCATCCTCTGGTACCCAAATATGGCTGACTTGGATGGTGCCTGTGGCCCACTGGGGACATGCTCAGGCTGGGTGAGCAACGCAGAAGAGAGATGTGCAATTCAGGTGTTCAGATGTCTGCCATGATCTAGTCCTGTCACCAAAGAGTGTGATTAGGTCTGTCGGGTCTGGATGATGGATACTGTGGCATCTAGTGGCTGGAGAGTCAGGAGACGTGCATTCATGCCTGTCACTGTCACATATAAGCTGTTATGGCAACTACCATTTACATATTACCTTTAATGCTCATGAAGCTCTTCATAGAATTGTTTTTGAGCCTCACAACCACCCTGAGAGGCAGCTACTACAGCTAGTGTCATGTCTGTCTTATAGACAAAGAAATGGGGGCTTGAAGAGAGGAAATGATACACCCATAGTCACATTCCTCATACGTGCTAGAGGTGGAGTGTAAATATCAATAATATGGAAATAGATCTTGATCAATGACACATGTGAAACCCAGTGGAATTGAGTGTTGGCTACGGGAGCGGGGTGGGAGGAGGGGAGGGAAAGAACATGAATCTTGTAGCGTTGGAAAATTTTTCTTAATTAATCAATTAAATAAAATTTAATTTAAAAATAAGTGCTAGAGGTAGGATTTGAACCCAGGTCTTATTGACTTTAAGTCCAAAATGGAATCCACTCTGGCATGTTGCCTCTCACTAGCTGAGGGATGTTGAGCAAGTTCTTTCCATCTTCTGGTTCTCTGTCATTTCTTTAGTCAAATAGGTGACTACTTATCAAATGGACATCCACCTTCCTATAAGTTACATATTTAATACTCTCTGGACTTATTCAAAGAATAAACCTATTATTATTTTTTTATCATGGAACAAACAAATTAAAATACGAGTTCACTCTTCTTCGTAGGTTCATTGAAAGCATCACTGGGACAACTCCAGTAGCGATAAGATGTGGGGAGAATTCTTTTTCCACAGGGTTTCCATTTCTTCTGCTTGGCCTTTATAATCTGAAAGCATTTTATTTCATTGAGCTTGGAGATTGTGAGGATTCAGTCTGGTGGAATCTATTTATAACCTTATATATATTTATGTAATATATTGCATATATATATATATATATATATGTTTAGGAATCAACGTTATGTCTGGGTGATTGGGAAGAACAGTTCTGCCCATGATTAGGATCCATCCCCAGTAGTTTCTGGCTTAGGTTCTCAAGTTTATATGAAAGTAGATCTCTGTTTCTGGAGATTTGTCGTACATCAGAGATGCTGAGTTTCTGAGGGAGGGCTCTAGCCAGGGGGCCAGGTCTTCCTAGATATTCGATGAGGTCTAAATCACCGCAGTCTACCCTTTCCATATAAATCTTCATTAATCATTAATGAAGACCAGGCTCCTCAGAGAGAAGTTCTCTGTAATCTCCAGTAGAAATGATCTGCTCCTGCAATGCTAGCATAAATATTTCCTTTTCCATAAGCAAATCTTCATGCATGAGCCCCCTGTTTGATGCTTCTTTCTCAGCTGAGTCCACGTGCATTTTGTCCACACAGGGCTTTTTGATCTGATTCTTGGATCTTAGCTGTTTCTTAGTCTCCATCTAGAGGTAAATCACTTCAATTATTAGTTGGTGAATGATGGAGATACTGCTGCTCAACGAGAATTCTTTTCGTGTTCCTGGGAGGCCACTTGGACTACAGGGTATTCCTCTGAAGAAGCACCCCAGTGAATGATTCTCATGGAATCATCATGAATCAGAAGCAGCTTAATGTCAAAAAAGAGTTCCAGTTGGGGTCCATTTCATCTTCTCATTTTTCACTATTCCCTACTTGTTTTATTAGACACGACTTCCCTGTTGTGGGTGGTTCTCTGGGAGGAGCGTGCTCTATCAACACAAGTTATCTATCACCTTTTCTTCAACTTCTAGTGCTGAAGAGTTTCTGGAGAAGGGAAGTGACTTGTCCAGAATTAGCAAGCCAGAGTGTGTCAGGGGGGTCATTATAAAAGGCAGGGATGGATTTTGAGGTTCGTTCATGACTGTGGTCTCCTGGATTGGACAGGGATGGGTTGGGATGAGTATTGGGAAGAGTCAAACAAGAGGGGCTCAACTCATTATCTCAAATGTTCGCCTTTTCCAGAATTTCCCATTTCTGGGAAACGTACCACTGTGCTTTCAGCCTCAGATCTGAGACCTCAGCATTATCAATTCCTCACTTTCCTCCTCCCCAACATATACAATTGGCCACCAAATCTTGCCATTTAGAGCTCCATCTCCAACCCCTCCTCTCTACTTACAGCTGCTCCCTTGCATTGCACCCTAATCTTCTCTTGTCTGGACTATCATAGTAGCCTCCAAATTGTTCAGCCTACATCAAGGCTCTCCCTACTTCAATCCACTGTACACACAGTGCCAAAGCAATATTTCTGTAAGATCACATCCTTCCCCTCCTCAGTTAACTCCAGTGTCTCCCTATGATCTCCAGGACAAAATACAAACTTCCTTACTGAACTTTTGAAAATTCTACACGCCCTGTGGCTACCCTCTCTTTTCAGATGTATTGAACATCGTTCAACCTCCTGTATCATACCAGGCAGCCAAATGAGCCTTATCTCTGTGTTTCATATGAGCTGCTCAATATTCCATGTCTAGGCCCTTCTACTGGCCATCATTCCTGCTGGGACTGCATTACTGGCTTACTCTGCCTCACCGAGTCTTTCTCTTTGTTAGAGGTGAAGCCCAAGTGCCATCTTCTGCATGGAGCCTTGAATGATGCTCCCGAATATAAATGCCCTCCTTTCTGATCTAAGTTACATTAAGGCTTAAATATCTATTAAGTTTATTACTATTCTATGTTGCCTTCTCGTTAAGATTGACATTCCTGCAGATGGGACTTATTCCAGTCTTTATATTTGTATCCCTGGGGTCTAAGACATGGAAGGCGCTTGTGACATGATGTTGGATTGATTGAGTAGACAAAGGCCTTGCATTGGTTGGGGAGGAGAACATGGGGCGACATATTGCAAATGTCTACAATATTAGCTCAGGGGCATTGAGGGCAAAGGAGAAATCCATACAAAATGCTTTGGAAATGTTGGAAAAACATGAAATACTTTGTCTTGGGGCTGGGGAGAGGGTGGGACATTGCCAGGGTGTTTTGTGGGAAGGAAATGAGTAAGAAGAGAATTGTGAGATGATGAAGGCTACCATTTCTGCTATTTTTTACAAGGAAAGTTCATAAATGTACAGGGAGAGGATGCCAAAGTCTGCCAAAGTTAGGGAATATCCAGGAGTCTAGCTGGACTTTGAGTGCCTGCAGAACAATGTAAATTAAGATTTGGAATGTCAGCTGGAGTCCGGTTTGGGTATCCTAGAAGTTTAGTATTTGGAATTCTAGAATATACTAAGAGCAATAGCAATCATGGAATTTATAGAGTGCTTTGGGGTCCTCAAAGTGCTTTGTATGCATTATCTTTTGACAGGTTTATATTTTTCCTTAGGGCAATAGGGAACCATTGAAGGGTTTTGAGCTAGAAGATCCTTTTCATAATTTCAAGGCCAACATGCAGAAGTCTGGTATAGCCATTAAGTTCGATGTATGAACTGAACTCATCGCACCATATGGGGTTGCTTCTGTGGTAGAGACCTTTGGGGGAAAGTACTCAAAAGTTAGGAAATACCACTGGGAGAAGGGTAGGGTGCTGGTGACGGGAATGGCGGAGGAGGAGACGAGAGCTCAGGAATGACCGGAGAGGATGATTGTAGTCCGTTTCATTTGGTAGGGGTGGGGGAAGTTGATGCTTTGGAAACAGCCTTGTGCTATGGACCAGTGAGGGGAAAAGCACCTGGAAGGCTGCATGTAGTTATGGGGCACCCGGACCAGAAGGATGTAGGCATGTTGGAGAGAGATCAGAGACGAGCAACAAAAATGATTAATGGCACGGAGGGATTGACTCATGGAGAAAGATGAAAGGCCCTGTGTGGAGCTGGGGTAAGCAGTGAACAACGGGGCAGATGATAACAGCCTCCAAGTATGTAGAAGCATAAACAGGGAAGAGGGAAAAGCTTCATTAGTGAGGTTCAGTGGGGGCAGGGGCAGGGGCAGGAACTGGATGGGTGGGTTAAAGGGAAGGAAGAGAGCTTTTAGGTAAAAGAGTATAAGACTTTTGAGATCCCCAAACAGAATCATGGATAGAAAGCTCTTCAGGAAAGCTCAGTGACACGAGAACTAGAAAAATCCCCTGGAAGGAACATCTGTTGGACTTTTCCTCGGGTGTTTGGGATCTCAGATTTTCCAACAACAATTTGGGATCATTTCTGATGTCTTCACTATAGCCACATATTGATGATGACACGTCTAGTTTGAGTCCTAAGGCTTTTAATCCGTACCTCATTTGAGCTTAGAAACAACTCTGTCAAGTGGGTCATTTTACAAAAGAGGAAACTGAGTTTCAAAAGGGTGATAAAATGAAAAGAACATAAGTCCTGGCATCAGAGGGCCCAGATTAAAATCTTTCTCTAGGGCTAGCACACTGCAATGAACTTGGGTAAATTATCCACTCTAGAGCTCAGTTTCCTCATCTTTAAAATGAAATGTTTGGATTAGGTGACCTCTGAGGCTCAATTTTGCAGAACCTGGTCCTCCAAGGGATTTTCTGGTTAAGTCTAACAGCCTGAGTAAGCCATCTTCAGCCCTATGCCCTCAGGAAGTATTCTGTAAATGTCGAATTGAAGAGTGAAAGAACAAATGACTATCGGCTCTTATAGGAAAGTAAAATCAATGTTGAGTATTAATAATGCAGTTGACGTGGAAATTGTGCTTTAGTGCCATGGATAGTAAAGGGTCCTAAGAAGTGCCCTACCATTCCCCAAATGCAATTCCCCTTGCCTTTTCCCTCCTATTCCATTCTGAACCCCACTCAGTGTCTTCCACACATTGTTTCATAAATAAGCACCAATGGGCAAGCTCAATGGTCTGTCTTTACATGCCATAGTAGGGGGAGGAATTCTTTATCCATTTGGTTTTCAATACATTATTGTTGGTTTGTTGGAATAATATCTTTTGAATGGTCAAGAATCAATTTGAGGACTCGCAGTCGAGGACTTGGGCTCTAATCTGTAGAATTATATTATATATAGTATAATTTGTAGGAAATCTGAAATGATTTCCATTTCAATTCTGCACAGGACATCCTACACAATGGAGGCAAACCATACCATTTACACGGTGCTCTCTGGCTGTGAAACATGGAACACCACAATCACCAAACAATAAAAATGTCAGACCATCCGATGGGCAATTGAATGGTGCAGAGTGGGACCAGGGAGGCTGCCCTAAATACCCAGTAATTATCCATGTATAAGAATTAGTGTCAAAGATATCCTCCCCCACAAAAGCCTGATCAGAAAGGGAGATGGTCTGGCCAATCTTCAAAGTTATAGAGGTGTAAAGAAATAAAGCTGCCCTGAGCATCATGGAATATTAAATGCTTTGGGCCAGGAGTCTTTAACCTAGGGTCTGCAGACTCCACTATGGATAGATTTCACAGGGTCCATAAACCTACAGGACCCTTCTATATTTCAGCGTAATTGGTCTCCTTTGTCATCTGGTATACTCTATGCATTTAAAAATGATTCTAGAACAGGGTCTGTAGGCCCTCTTCTAGTATCATAGGGGTCCCTGGAGTCCATGACACACTCAAAAAGAGATTAAAACCTCCTGAACCCAGGTCTATAAAAGATTATTCATTGAAGACTTATAGCAGAATATAAATAATATCCACACAAAGTATGAAAGCGTGGATGAGACACCCCAATATTCTGTTAGAGGAATTCTTTTGTTGATAAGATTTTTGATGTCACCAAAGAATGGAAACATGAGAACATGATCTAATTTTTGGTTTATTTATAGGTTGTGAATGGTATTTGTTTTTTCAGGATTACTGTACAAAAAGCAAAGAAATGTGTGCATGGAGTTGAAGGAA
Organism: Monodelphis domestica; assembly: GCF_027887165.1. Taxonomy (NCBI): domain Eukaryota; kingdom Metazoa; phylum Chordata; class Mammalia; order Didelphimorphia; family Didelphidae; genus Monodelphis; species Monodelphis domestica. The sequence continues at coordinate 10,303,041 of NC_077233.1, forward strand.
TTGAGATAGTGAGTGGGGTGAAATTTCAATTTAGTTCCAGTAAAAAGGGGGAGAAAAAACAAGAAAAAAATATTCTTAACAGAATTACTCAAAAGCCAAATGGGACACCGTGGACGTGATGGAAATCCCCAGTACTAGAGAGTTCTGATCTCAAGTAGGCTGATCACTTGGTCAAGATGCTGAAAAAAGGAAGTCAAGTTTTGGGCTAAAAGGAACTGGTTTTCCCTCCTTTCCCAGACTGCCTTTCTTTCATACATTATACATGTTTTCATGGTGCTTCCCAGTAGAATGGAATGTTTTTCATGGTGGGGATATTTTTGTTTTTTTCTTTATTTTCCAAGTGGTGACTGGAGAATAATAGTTCTATAATAAAAGCTTACTGAGTGAATCATGGGTTCTGTACTTTTTAGCTCTGGGGCTCTATCTGTTCTGACTGCAGTTACATTAAAGCAATCAATGAATCCTTAAGCATTTATTAAACACATGCTGTGTGCCCATCACTGGGCTATGTGGTGGAGGTGTAAATGAAACAAGCCCTAGTCTCAAGGGCTCTACCTCTGAGTATTAAGCAAGTGGTCCAAAGATTGGAGAAGCCCACTTTCTTGCCTCCCGCTATATATGCACGTATTTTTACTGGCTTTAACCTCAAAATTCAATTTCATTTGAGAGGAACACTCCATACCTACTGCCTGCCTCACCTTTCAATATCAGTGACTTGGCTAAGGCAGCAGGTATGTGTCCTTGAGGAAATCTGCTCCATTCTCAGCATCTTCTATCCCTTGTTTTTTGTTTGTTTGTTTGTTTTTGTTTTGTTTTTAAACCCTTATCTTCCATCTTAGAATTAATACTGTGTATTGGTTCCAAGGCAGAAGAGTGGTCAGGACTAGGCAATGGGGGTCAAGTGACTTGCCCAGGGTCACACAGCTGGGAAGTGTCTGAGGCCACATTTGAACCTAGGACCTCCAGTGTCTAGGCCTGGCTCTCAATCCACTGAGCCACCCAGCTGTCCCCTATCCTTTGTATTCCAGGAATGTTAGCATTCCCTACTCCGAAGATGATCAACTCTTCTCTCTCCGGAGGCCTCACTACCAGTCATCATTTTCTCATTTCTCTTCTCTGTTGTTGCCTAAATCAAAGCATTTTACTATGTCAGGATAGGCAATTGTGTATGCTAATCTCAGATAATTGTGTAAAAAGGTTGGTAATGCCTTCTTTTATTTATAATTTGTACCAGCTGTAGGCATTCAGATGAAACTCGAATTTTTCCAGCGGAAGTTCTGGACTGCCAGCAGACAGGTAAGTTATAATCAGTATATTGAGACATTAACAGCTCTGTTATTATACAGGTGTTCCCATTTGGGTCTCCCGAGCTAGAGAAGTGCCAGATTTCCAAATGAATGTTTGCAAAATCCCAGTGTGCCAAGGACCCCATTCCCTTTCTTTTCATGACGTGAGAAAAGGATGCTTGGCAGCTGAAACCTGACATTCTGGGTACTATCGAGGCAACTGACCAGAGAGCAACCAAAATCATGTCCTCCCAAATGGGAACAACCCCTTAAACATCACTATTTGGGGGGTGCGCCCATGTCAGATGGACTAGAATATTCCCCAGAGAACGTTCGCCTCATCTCCTTAGAATGGGAGGCATTTTTTCAACTTTCCCCCAAATGCAATAACAATATGTAGAGCATCTTGCAAACTTGAAGCCCTGGAGAAATGAGCATGATGCTTCCTGTTGTGGTTATCAGGATGTCATGTCCACAGACACACGGGCCATTTAGAGATGGGTACTACTGGCTGCTGCCACCTTTGCCTCTAGCACAAAGAAAGCTCTGGCTGCATTCCCAGCATTTCTATCCCAGGGAATAGGATGTGGGAATGACAACAGTAGGAAATCTCAAGGCTCGGAAAGTGGGGACAGGCCAGTATTGTGAACATGCTCTAGATCTAGAGATAGGAGGATCTCTGAGGTGATATTGTGCAATCAGCTCATTTCACAAATTAGGAAACTGAGGCCCTGAAACTTGCTCCAAATCACAGGAGCAAGGGCAAGGGGAATTTGGAGATCAAAGAATAAACTGAGAAGAAGTATTCAATGTGAGTTAGTGAGCTGGAAGTAGGGAATGGTAGCGTCCATGGAAATTTCCTTCTTAGATACAAAAACACAAATTGTAGTTCTATCAAATGAGGGCTGAAGACTTTGCATCCTGTTTGGCTACAGAGAACAGAGAGTCCTTGCCTTGGGAAGAAGGCAGCATTTAGCTAAAGTGAGCTACTCCCTGCAGGGTCTTTCCAGTCTTTGTCTTTGGCAGGGCCCAAGAAATGACCACTAAGTCAGGCTGGAGAAACACCAGGTGACATGCTTCTTCCTGTGCCTTTTCTTTACAGTGCGCCTCTCTGGATGGCAGGTGCTCCATTAGCTGTGATGATGAAGTAAGTCTCTTTTCTCCTTGTATCCTTCTCCTTCTCTCCTGGAGGGAAAGGGATGTGATTAGTCATCTACAGGCAGGGGGGGGTGGATTTGAGTTAGAATTTGAGTCAGAGACTAAACAATCACCCTGGTGCACATATCAATAATATGGAAATAGGTCTTGATCAATGACACATGTAAAACCCAATGGAATGGCTCATTGGCTATGGGGGGTGGGGGAGGGAGAGGCGAGGGAAAGAACATGAATCTTGTAGCCATGGACAAATATATTCTAGAATCAACTAATCAAATAAAATTTTCAAAAAGAAATTAGAGTCAAAGACTGGAAACAGAAGGACCTGGATTCAAACATGGCCCTAGACATTTCCTAGCTTTGTAAATCTGGGGAAATCACCTAAACCTAACACTCTAACCCTTACTGATTTTGTCTTGGGATAGTTACTTGGTTTCAATTTTGTGACAGAAAGTAAGGCTTAAAAAAATAAAATAGAGAATATTAAAAAAAAACAAAAACAAATGAGTCAGAGGAAGCCAATTTGGGGCAGAAGATTGATGGAGTTTATAACTTATAAACTATTTAGCAAATTCAAAACCATGTATTAAGTACCTACTATGTGTCAGGCTCTGTGTTAGGCACTTGCCCTGCTCAGATTGGGAATTCCCTTAAGGGCAGGGCCTTTTTTCCCCCTCTTTTAATCTCTCCAGCACAGTTTCTGGCACAAAATAAGTGAATAACAAATGTCTTTGACTTGAATACAAAGAGCAAAGTGTACAATCCCTGCCCTTAAGGAACTTGCATTTCACTTGGGTGGGGCGCCAAGTCCAGACTGTCTGGCAATCCTGGCAGGAAGCCTTCAGAAGAGGCAAGTCCAAGATCATGAGACAATAGAGAATCTCACTGGAGACTTTTCCTCAAACTGGTCTTCATAGAGCTTTGATACTCTTTCAACGGCCAGCAGGCGGCAGTGTTGCCATTAGGGAGATGGTTCCTAGACATGGCCATGGCAGACAAAGGACTGGAGCCCAACAGGTGATCAGAAGCCGGCTGTGGACAAGGTCCCTTCTCTCCTCGGTCCTTTTGCTGCCCTGTAGTTGGATGCCAACAGCTTCAGTCATCGTGGCCTCGGAAGCCTCTTTTTCAGCTCAGAGAGTGCTACTCAACTGGTCAACCATGATGTCTTCCTAATCATTATAGCAATAATAGTCATTGACATTTATACAGTGCTTTCTTTTTCTTACTTCTTTTTCTTTTTAAGCCCATCCCTTCCATCTTGGAGTCAATACTGTGTCAAAGCAGAAGAGTGGTCAGGGCTAGGCAATGGGGGTCAAGTGACTTGCTCAGGATCACACAGCTAGGAAGTGTCTGAGGTCAAATTTGAACCCAGGACCTCTAGATCTGGCTCTCCATCCACTGTGCTACCCAGCTGCCCCCTTACATAGTACTTTTAATTCAATTCATTAGCTAATTATTAACTCCCTTCCATGTGCCTGACACTGACCTGGGAACTGGGTAAACAAGGGAATAACTCACAGAGACACCATCCTCAATGAGCTTAAAGTCTCAAACTAGACTTTACATGCTCTTGGGGCTTTAAACTTTACATATATTATCTCACTTAACCCCCCCCCCCATATAGTGATTCAAATGCTATTATATTCATCCCTTTTTACAGATAAGGAGACGAGGCTCACAGGATTTATTTCTCCTTCATAGTCCCCCAAAGGTGGTATAGAAGAGAGAGCACTGAGTCTCGAGTAAGACCTGAATTCAAATCCAGACTCAGACTCAGTTGAGTGACCTTGTACAATTCATTGAGCCTAGGTTGGCCTCAGTTTCCTCATCTCTGAAACAGAGATCACAATAGTCCTCACAGCAAAGATTGAATGGGATAATATCTGCCAAAGTGCTTAACACACTGTCTGGCACATCGTAGGGTCCTATAAATGCCTGTTCCTTCCCTGCTTGCCACTGGCTAGCAAGTGTGAGAGTTGATTGTCTCTGAGCCTAACTGCTTTGACTGAACATTGACCAGAAAGCCAGGAAAGAGATAAAGTAGAGCACCAAGTCCCAGCTGCAAATGGGCTCATAAGGAATCCAGGAGGATGGTAGAAAGACTCAGTCTTTCCTTTCTGGATCCATTCAGCAAACAGTTCAAATTGTCAGTGCTCCGGTGATCCATTGTTTTTCTTTTCTTTCTTCATTGGAGGAGGAAGAAGGGAGAGAAACAAAATTTTTTATTCATTGAAAACATGGTGAAAACAAAACAAATTCATGGGAGAAATAAGAGCCTAGAAGGGCAAGGGGGCTTCAGAAAAGGGGGAGACCAGAGTAAGAAAACTGACAGGTTTCATGAGCTTTTCTATTGTGATGGGAAAAGAATCAGAGAATTTTCACAAGGGATTTGGATTGTCAGGACCATTTAGTGAAGTCCTTCCACGAAGCGTGACTGTCTACATGGGTCACAACACGTGGTAAGCACATAATAAATGCTTTGGAATTGGTTGGGGGATGGTGCCATTATCGTTGGCCAGTGCTTATCCCACCCATATAGTGTTTTGGAATCTCCTGGGCAGTTTGTTGCTTTTCTAACCAACTCTGATCCAGAGGGAATCCTTCCCCATTGTGGACCCAAGTCGGCTTCTCTGAAACTCCAGTCTGGGCCCAAGGATCACTGAGAAAAGTCCAATTTTTTTACCCCTGATAACTACCGGAAGGTGGTTATCCTATCCATCCCCTCCGTCTTCTCAGCTGACTAACCTTCCATTCTTCTGCCTAGTTGTATCTATTATAAGACAGAAGGAAAAGGTTGAAGAAACAATCCTCCCCCCTCCTGCCACTCCTGGGGTAGGCCAGAGTTTCCTGCCTCCTCATTTGCTCAGTGACTGTAGTCTGGACATTCTAGAGTTTGTCAACGTCCCTCCTGTAGAGCCATAGGCAAGTCCCAACACAATAAGAAAGTTACGACTTGATCAGGGCTGAGTAGAGTCATCAAAGATCGAACCAACAAACATTTTACTATTTGCCAGAAATAGTGATCTGCACTAGAGATTCAGTAAGAGAACCAGTGCCCGATCTCAAGAAATTACCTCTTATTGGAGTATCATATGTGAGCCACAAGGACATTTCAAAGTCTGTACATAGATGAGATTTCTATAGCACTTTAAGATTTACAATGTATATAAAATTTCTCATTATGCTGATTTTACAAATAAGGAAACTGAGGCAAACAGAAACTAAATGGCTTGCCTAGGGTCACACCGCTAGTGTCTGAAGGGAGATTTCAATATAGATCTTTATGACTCCAGGTCCAGCACTTCTCCTGAGCCTACAGAAAACATACAGAATAAATATAAAGTACATACAGAGTAGTTGTATGTCGGAAACTTTGGAGGGATCAATTCCTTTTCCTTCCCCTTGTTTTGAAAATTATTTTTTAAATTCTAAAATTATTCTAAAAGAATTTAAATTTTAAAAAAATTAAAAATATTCTTTATTAAGACAAACTAACATGGCATTGGCTTTTTTAGTGGCCATTTTCCCACTGTATTCATTTGGTCCACTAAAATCCCTGGATCTTTCTCTCTACCTCATGAGTTTCCAACAAAATATAGAACAATCATTAAAAAAAAATTAAGTGCAAAACTACATTTATCATGTTATTTTTAGGAAGAGATCTCTAACATGGTGTCCAGGAATCTTTCACTGACCCTGATCTAGTTGACATTTTCATCAGTGACTAGAATAAAAATGTAGGTGGAATGATAGATTCAGAAGTTATGCAGAGTTGAGAGAGGTCATGATTATACTGAATGAACGAGTTAGGATCTAAATGGATGTGAGAAACAACACATACACACACACACATATATATATCTACAATACACATGTATGTTTATACAATAAATATTCATATGCATGTATGTAAAACTAGGCACATTTAAATACATCATGGAATTAATATTCTACCTCTGAAATTTGCTACCTGTATTGTCTTGTGCAAATCAATCTTCAGTCCATCTTCAGTCTCAGGTTCCTCATTTGTAATATTAGGAAGTAGGATTTGATGAACTCTCAGATGGCTTCCTGCTCTAAATCTGTAATTCCTTCTGAATCTTCTCTTCCTCACTCAACTCAACACCAATTATGGCTCCTTGAAGTCCAACAAGGACAAAAGAAAAGCGAAAAATGACTTCGCGTGGATGAGGTGAAAGGAGAATCATCAGACAGTAGCTCATCTCAAAAATGTCTAAGTATGATTTTGACTGTTTGGAAAGGGGCAGAGCTGCTAGCACTAGATCAGTGATCATTTTCTCCTTTCCCCTGCTCTGGCCCAATCATACTAGAATATTATGTTCAGGTCTAGTCTGGGGGCACCATATTAGAAGGAAACATTAATAAAATGAAAAGTGCCCAGAGGAAGATAACTAGGAAGACAAAGCTTTGAGTCATGCGATGAGAAAATCTTCTGAAGGAATTATGGATGTCCCTTCTGGAGAAGAGGAAACTCAGTGGAACATGTGCATTTTGTCAAATTAATTGAATGGGTGTCCTGTGTTAAAGGCATCAAACTTACCATCTTTGGTGGAGAAAATGGAGAATGGTGATCTAGATTGGGGACAAAAAGTCTTCTCCATGTAAATAATATGTCACTGCTAAAGTGATCATCTGTATTCCAGTTGAATGCAATTTAGTGAGCATTTATGAGATGAAAAATACCTTAGCTGTTTTGGGATAGCTGTCATTGAGTAGTACTATATGATAAGAAATCTGAAGTTGTCCCTTCGTCATTCCCACTCTTTGTTTCTAATTCTGCCCTCTTGAGCCATCATAAAGCTGATCAATAGTTGAAGAGTCAGTCTAGAGATATTTCTGAATCAGGAATAGAATGACCATATGACCTTGGACAAGTCCTGAATCTCTCTGGAATGCACTTTTATCTTCTGGGAAATGAGGAGGTTAAGCTAAATGACTCCTCGGCTCCCTTCCAGCTCTAAATAAATGATACTACTCAGGGAGGGAGGGAGAAGAAAGGTGAAGGGGAGAGACAGAAAGAAACAAAGAGAGACACAGTTGGAGGCAGAAATAGACAAAGATAAAGACAATAATCTCATGATTCATTCTTCCTTTTAGACATGTTTCCTTCTGTTTTTAAACTTTCTCTTTCAACAACCCATTAAAGTGAGTAAAAAGTCAAGGCTGGCCCTTCATTCACACCCAGCCTGCTCTCTGCATCCTCTCCAGTCTGGCTCTGTTTCAGTGTTGTCATTCCCATTTCACCTATTTTAATTAGGGCTGGGAGACCTCCCAACCCTCACTGCCCTCAAGTGATCAGGCCCCCATTAATAAGAGCTCAGTGGGCCCATTAAGTTTGCCTGTTTCCCAGCCTTGGTCCATGGCAGTGGCTGGTGTGGCAGCCTCCCACAGACTTCACAGACAAGCTTTATTTTGGATGCCATCCAGAACCTGTTGGATCTACTACCCCTAAAAATGGGCTCCCACTCTCTGAGGTCCAGATAGCTTCACTGGGGAGAGCTGAGTCCCATTGGGCAAGGCCAACTCATTCTGAAGTTTTGTCTATGGCACAACTCTTGTCTCGAGCCTGTCATTTTAGGGATTCCATTGTGAGGAAACACTAAGTCTATACAGAGAACAGATTCATTGCCTTTCCAGGACCAGTGGCTTGCTAGCTTTTCACAATGGTTTTTTTTGTTTTTGTTTTTGTTTTGGTAGGGGGAAAGGGCAGAGGAAGAGCCCTTTCTGCCTCTGATCCCAGCATCCAAATCCAAATGAGCTTTCCTCACTATGGTTTAGAGCCTAGCAAATAGAGCCATTGCCATTCTGGCTCTAGTTATACTCATGTATTCATCAAACATCAAAATCTGATCCATGAATCAATAAATAAATGGCTACATATTGATTCCAGAGCATCACAGATTTTGTGTTGAAAGGAATCTTCTAGAACATCTCTTCCAAACTGTTCTAGAACAGAAATCCTGACTATAACATCCCTGACAAGTCACCATTAGCCTCATACAGTTGAGCTCTAATCAGAAAGAAACCACTTAGGGATACTAGATGACTCAGGATTGAGAGCCAGACCTAGAGACAGGAGGTCCTCGGTTCCAATTTAGAGTCAGATACTTCCTAGGTGTGTGACACTGGACAAGTCACTTAACCCCCATCACCTAACCCTTACCACTCTTCTGTCTTAGAAGCAATGCACAGTATTGTTCCTCAGATGGAGAGGACACGAAGGAAGGAAGGAAGGAAGGAAGCAAGGAAGCAAGGAAGCAAGGAAGGAAGGAAGGAAGGAAGGAAAGAAGGAAGGAAGGAAGCAAGGAAGCAAGGACGGAAGGAAGGAAGGAAGGAAGGAAGGAAGGAAGGAAGGAAGGAAGCAAGGAAGCAAGGAAGCAAGGAAGCAAGGAAGCAAGGAAGCAAGGAAGGAAGGAAAGAAGGAAGGAAGGAAAGAAGGAAGGAAGGAAGGAAGGAAGGAAGGAAGGAAGGAAGGAAGGAAGGAAGGAAGGAAGGAAGGAAGGAAGGAAGGAAGGAAGGAAGGAACCTGTTCAATCAGAAAGCAGTCCATTTCACAAGTGAAGAACTTTTCTTGTTAGGAAGAGTTTGTTCCTTTTGTTTTGTTTTGTTTTGTTTTGTTTTTATTTTGATTTGATTCTTAAATTTGATTTCTAAACTTGCTTCTTTGTTCCATTTACTCTACTGTTCTTGTTTCTCTTCCTGGTTACAAGAGAAGAATTGAGTGCAGTTACAGAATCTTCCCTGAGTCTTTTGTTCTTCAATTTAAACACCCCTAGTTCCTTCAACCTACTTATGACAAATCTAGAATTCAGGATCTTTATAAACTTGCTCATCCTCCAGACACAGTCCATACTATCAATGACCTTTTTAAGTGGCCAAACCCTAAGGACTCGCAATTGAATCTATCAATAACAATTCACATTGGCATGAGGTTTTTAAGTTTGCTGAGGACTTTATATGTTTTATCTCATTTGAGCCTTGAAGGAATTCTATGTGTCAAGTGGGCAGGACAAATGGTATTATGCCTAATTTTCAAATGAGGAAACAGAGTTGCATAGATGGGAAATAACTCATCCATGGTGACAAAACTAGCAAATAGAGCAAGATTTAAATCCAGCTCTTCTTAAGTCTGAAGGAAGCCCTCCATCTCCTATAGTAACAGAAGAGTATTATTTTATAACCTGGAAAAGGAAGACTATATAGATAGCCAGTTAGCATATGTAGTCATGATATCTGCACTCATACCAAACTGTCATGAAATTAATTCTTAATGAAAAGAAAAACAGGTTACAATGAAGAAATTAGTTCCAAAGTATTATCACTAGAAAATAAACTAATCTTTTCAGAATATTTCAGCAAATTACAGACAGATTCTAGAAGTGAGACAAAACTTTTTGTTTTGGTATTGAGAAACTCATTCATATTTCCTAAGAAAGGATTCGCTATTCCCCCAAACACCACTGTTTGTTCTCCCTGGGCTTACTATGACAATGACTATGACTATGACTGCCTTTGAGGATGAGACAGTATTACTCTGACTAAGATGATTGGACCAAGGAGGCCTGTTCTGGAACGAGGTCACCATATGCTTCTTCTTCCACAAAGTTTACAAGAATATGCAATTAAGAATTGAAACTTTCCTCATGCTACCTCTATCAGGCTAAGGCTTTTGTTCTAGGAGATAACTCTCACAGTAACGACTGTCTGAAATATGTCCCAAATGAAATCAATAGATTTCCTCTATTACCTCTTTCCATAGGAACTGATCAGACCACCTCTTCCTTGGACAAATCAACCAATTATTGAATAGATTGCCCATTACTATTGAATTCTTTCAATACCTCATGTGTAAAATGGGTTAATGCTACCTGAAACATTTGTCTCACAGGCTCATAATGAGACTCCAATGAGAAAATGCTTATGAAGTTTTTTGTAAACCTATAAATACTTAAAAATGCTAGTTTCTGTTGTTATTACTTTTATAGAATTATTACTAACAATAATAATGAAAGATATTATTAATAAGTTTATTAATAATAATAATATGCTTGTGACCTAGTAAAACCTTTACTTAGACTTTAGAACAGAATAAGTCATAGCTGAAGGCAAGAGATCTCTTTGTTGTCATCGTCTTTCCTACTCACTCTCTGGAAGTAATCCAGTTTCCTAACTCTCTACTGGACTAATAACAGTGCTACAAAGATATGCCTTTACCAGTTTTATATCTCTATTTTTCCTGCCCTGAGGTTTCCTAGCTTTAGGCTCACAGAGTTTCTGACTCCAATTGGCGGCTCTTTCACCCCTATACAGGGTGAGCTACTATGGATCATTGTTTTGGTTTTTGTTGTTGTTGTTTTTTTCATAGAATATACGCCCAGAAAAGATGCCCAATAGGGTTTTACTGTGTATAAAAGGACCATGGAATAAAGTTACTCTTTGTGCTTAGTATGACACATAGTAGGTAGAAAGAAAGAGAAGAAAGAAAGAGAAGAAAGAAAGGAAGGAAGGAAGGAAGGAAGGAAGGAAGGAAGGAAGGAAGGAAGGAAGGAAGGAAGAAACAAACAAACAAAGCAAGAAAGAAAGCAAGAAAGAAAGAAAGAATATAAGGAAGCAGGAAAGAAAGAAAAAAATGAAGGAAGGAAGGAAGGAACAAAGAAAGAAGGAAAAAAGAGAGAGAGAAAGAAAGAAAAAGAAAGAAAGAAAGAAAGAAAGAAAGAAAGAAAGAAAGAAAGAAAGAAAGAAAGAAAGAAAGAAAGAAAGAAAGAAAGAAAGAAAGAAAGAAAGAAAGAAAGAAAGAAAGAAAGAAAGAAAGAAAGAAAGGAAGGAAGGAAGGAAGGAAGGAAGGAAGGAAGGAGGAAAGGAAAGGAAAAAAGAAAAATTCAGGAATATTGAATGTGCCTCCTTGGCAGCTGAACCTTGCCTGTATTCATGAACTATGAGGCAAACATTTTGTGGGGCCAGAATAAGCATTGCTATTGTGCTGAAATGAATCTTTTAACAGTTATAATTCTCTTGCCTACTAGCGTTGGTTTTTGGTTCCACCAAAGTTTGACATCAGGAGTCATTGTTTCATAGGCGTTTAGCTCTGGATGCAGGACTGAGGTTGAATAGACCTTGATGCTTACGAAGCTCACCTTGTGAGAAGTAGTGGAGAGAAAAAGCCAAAGGATTAGAAGAACTAAAGAAACTCAGCCTCAGCACAAAGATGAAGGAAGACCAAGCTGAGACTGCTGAGGAGGCACATCCTCTGGAAAGGTTCCCCAATTCCCTCAGACCCCAGGTAGTTGGTACAGTCTGCTTAGACTAGCTCAGAGATGGAATCTCAAAATCCTAGTGGTTGAATCATTGCTCTGTAGGTACAACTGGCTTAAATTTGGGACTTGTAAGATGTCCTTCCCCAAGCTAGAACTAGTAACTTTTGTATTAGCAAACAACAACAATGTGCTTCCAAATCCCTGCATGGGGAACCTAGAGGTCCCACAAAGCTGGCACCCGTGAGTACACTACTCAGGGAAGATGGGAGTGGAGTTAGATCAGGGAGAAAACCATCTGTCACGGGGCCATTGGCACAGAGAAAACACGCTGTATGTCTTCTTCCTAGCTTGCCTAATTTTTATTGCTGGCCACTTTCTCTGCTGCTAGCAGAGTGAATTCACTGTCAAAAAGCAAATATACCAAAATTACAATTGCACAATTGAAAAAACAAGCCTGATAAATATTCTCATCTTCTGGATTCCAGTGCTCTGGGGCAAAGCCCTGCTCTCTCTGACCTAGTTACCACTAAAAATACTAAATGCCTTTTCTCTCCATTAGCTCTCTGACATACCTCTCCAACAGAGACTGGGGCTCTGGAGTGGGGCTTTTCATTGGGAAGAATGTGGAGAATTCTTTTGGGAGTGTGTGTTTGTATGTGTGTGAGTGTAAGTGTGTGAGTGAGCATGTATGTGAGTGTGTGTGAGTGTATGTGAGTGTGTCTTTGAGTGTGTGAGTGTAACTGAGAATGTGTGAGAGAGTGTATGTATGTGCTGGAATATATGTATACCTGTGTGAGTGTGTGTCTATGAGTGTGTCTGAGTGTGTGAGTGTGTGTTTGAATGTGTGAGTGCAAGTGAGAGTGTGTGTGCTGAAATATGTGTACCTGTGTGAGTGTGTGTGTCTGTGAGTGTGAGTGTGTGAGAGAGTGTATGTATGTGCTGGAATATATGTATACCTGTGTGAGTGTGTGTCTATGAGTGTGTCTGAGTGTGTGAGTGTGTGTTTGAATGTGTGAGTGCAAGTGAGAGTGTGTGTGCTGAAATATGTGTACCTGTGTGAGTGTGTGTGTCTGTGAGTGTGAGTGTGTGAGAGAGTGTATGTATGTGCTGGAATATATGTATACCTGTGTGAGTGTGTGTGTCTATGAGTGTGTCTGAGTGTGTGAGTGTGTGTTTGAATGTGTGAGTGCAAGTGAGAGTGTGTGTGCTGAAATATGTGTACCTGTGTGAGTGTGTGTGTCTGTGAGTGTGAGTGTGTGAGAGAGTATATGTGTGTGCTGGAATATATGTATACCTGTGTGAGTGTGTGTGTCTATGAGTGTGTCTGAGTGTGTGAGTGCGTGTTTGAATGTGCGAGTGAGAGTGTATGTGCTGGAATATATGTATACCTGTGTGAGTGTGTGTGTCTGTGAGTGTGAGTGAGTGTGAGTGTGTGAGAGAGTGTATGTGTGTGTGCTGGAATGTATGTATACCTGTGTGCGTGTGTGTCTGTGAGAGTGTATGTGTGTGAGTGTATGTAAGTGTGTGAGTGTAAATGAGAGTATGTGTGTGCTGGAATATATGTATACCTGTGTGAGTGTGAATGTGTGCGTGTGTCTGTGAGGGAGTGTGTGAGTGTGTCTATGAGTGTGAGTGAGTGTGAGTGTGAGTGTGTGGGTGTGTGAGGCAGTCAGATCCTCGGTGCTCTCGGTCTGTTTAAAGCCAGCCCTGTGGGTCAGGAAATGTCCCAGCACACACCAGCCCTGCGGTGGCCCAGCGCTGGGTGGAATTCAGCTCCGGGTAAAGATATGTTACAAATTAAATGTTGCAGGCGGTATGTAAAGCTGCAATAAATAGAAACGGAGTTACATCAAGGATTGAATTAAACCTTCAGTTTCAACTCGGCAGCTGTAATTAAAACTTAGCCCGTAGCAAATCATTCACTGGAGATTAAAGTAGTGTGGGGGCAGCCCAGAATGGGGCTCACCTTGCTCGCTCCAATTTAGAAGTCTGCCTTCCCCAAAGCTAACAGCCAGCCCTGCCCCTGAATCCAGCTCCCAATTAAAAACACAGTTTGGAAAAGCTTTAGGAGACCTGAGGGGCCCCTTTTACAGAAGCCTCTCCCCTTCCCCCTGCCTCAATCTATGAACAAATTAAAAAATATTACCTGGTCCCCTGTTGCTCCTCGGAGCTGACACTGTGTTTTCATTAATACATCATTAGAGTAATGACATTGTGCCGGGCTGGGGCCAGAGCCCAAGGTCCCTGGCCCTTGGCTTGGCCATTGTTGGGGGAGAAAATGAAACTTGATGAAGGTGTTCTGGGACTCGCATCTCTGTGGCTGTGGTTTCCTATCTAGCGGTGGGATGTGGAGGGAGCCGCTGTATTTCATTGTTTCTTACTTTCCAGAGATAAATATCGGGGTTACGTTCCCACCGACCTAAACTCCCCAACCCTCCTCGCCTAAAGACATCCTGTCGTGTCTAAGGCATCTAACATGCACCAACTGAACTTTCTCTCCTAGACCATTAATTGTTACCTGATCGATAATAACGGCTTCATCCTGGTGGCTGAAGACTACATGCAGGTCAGTAAGCAACTTCTCTTTGCTAGCTCTGAGCCCCTGATCCGGGAGGCTTGGGGATGGAGGAAGGCTAAGAGCAACCGTCACTCTCTCAGACAATGATCTGCATTGAGGAGGGAAACTGCGCATTGGAAAGCCTCTTCCCATCCCCCCAAGAATGGAGCTGACTTCCCCAGGCGTCCCAAGGGATTCTGTACCTCAGAGGAAGGCAGGGCTGCTCTGAATCCCATTAAAGGTTCATTTATGGAAAGAACTCCTTGCCCCAGGGTTGTCTCTGCCCCGGAAAGGCCTCTTTAACTCACTTGGACGTTCCTTCAAGTGTTTGGGCCACTTTTAAGGAAAATGTCCTCTTGGCATGTTATCTTCTCAGGGGACAAGACAAAGCTCTTCAGAACATTCTTGACTCTGCTTTTTCTGTTTTCTTAACCTGATAACCAAGTCCCCGGATTAACTCCAACACTCAGTATTCAGGGATTTGAGGCCCAAGAGAGATAAGAAATGCTCTAGGATGGATTGGACGACTGGGGCCAGGTAGGGGAAAGAGGGGCCATAGAGGCTAGAGGAGATGAGCGCCAATAGCTCAGCGCTTTTTTTTTTTAACTTAAAATGACCGAGGTAATCAGGAAAGCTGTCGCCGATAAAGAGACAGGAGCCAAAGTGGAGGTTTTGGATGTCTAAGTCTTCTTACATTAGGACACAAAGTTAAATAAGTGTGTCAAAAGTGACAAGAGCAGAGAAGGGTGCAGTACTCTTGATGTGATGGACAGAACCCCTCAGAGAGATAGAAGATATGCTCTAACCTGAGCCTGACTACTAACCCTCTAAGTGATCTTGGTGAAGTCATTATCTCTATGTGGACCTCACTTTTCCCATCTGTGAAATGGGAATAAGAATCACTTACCTCACAAGATTATTGTACGGATAAAATGAGGCTGTGCAAAAGCTCTACAAAGATGCTATCTTTAATATTGATAAGCATAGTGTGCTTTTTAAAATGGCTCTGATCCCTGGGAGACTCCATCTCCCAGACCCTCTACCCCAACTTCCTCACACATGTCCCAACTTCCTCAATAATTAAATATAATAAATTATATAATAGTCCAATCAACAAATACTTCTATTGTATTTTTTTTTCTAAACTCTTACCCTGTCTTAGAATCAATGTAAATATTGGTTCCAAAGCAGAGGAGAGGCAAGGCCTGGGCAGCTGAAGTTAAGTGATATGCCCAGGGTGACACATCTAGG
Source organism: Monodelphis domestica (assembly GCF_027887165.1). Classification (NCBI taxonomy): domain Eukaryota; kingdom Metazoa; phylum Chordata; class Mammalia; order Didelphimorphia; family Didelphidae; genus Monodelphis; species Monodelphis domestica. The sequence goes on from NC_077233.1 coordinate 10,318,568, forward strand.
AAGTATCTGAGGTCAGATTTGAACCCAGGCTCTCTGACTCCAGGCCTGGCATCCTATCCACTAAGTCGCCAATATGGCCTATTTCTGTTATATTTTGAGGCTACCCAACTGCTTTCCAACTATAATATCATGTGAGCCTGCGAACAATATAGATTAGTGGGTTCTGCAGCTTGGATAAACTCCACATTATAAATGAAAAAACCAAAGTTTGGAGAAATGAAAGAAATGTTTGCTGAAGAAATAAAATAATGGCCATGAAGTGAATGTCATTTGTAAGATTCAAAGCTGGGTCTGAGGTTCCATAATTCTATCATTTAATTTTGTCATCCCAAGTAAACGGGGACAAATGCTCCCTTGCTTCTCGGTCTCCTTTCCTATTTAGCCCTTTTCTTCTTCCAGCAACACCTATGAAAAGTTAGGGGCCTGGAGCCACCTCAAAGCCCTTTTTTGCTTGTTTTTTCTTTTCCTGCTAGCTTCATGAGCTCCTGTCACCCTAGCTGAGCCAAGCAACCTGTTGGACTGGGTGCCATTTATTCTTGGTTTCCCCAAGACCATCCTATTTTGGGGGTGCTTTCTTGATGTGTTAAGCCTCTCCCCAAAGAAGTCAAACAAATAAATCATTTGGCTAATACAAGAAATGCTGCCACAAGCCCAGACTAAAGATTTGGTGCTTCCTTAAACCTTTCCCTTCCATCTCACCATCTTAGATTCAATAACGAATATTGGTTCTAAGTCAGAAGAGCAGTAAAGGCTAGGCAATGAGGATTAAGCGACTTTTCAGACAGTTAGCAGATTTGAATCCAGGACTTTCTGTCTCTGGGCCTCTAATCTGCTTCTTTTTGATGATGATGGTCTTGGCTCCAGCATTTAATACATGCAGCACACCTGGGTTTCCCAGAATGCAGGGGAGCCCAAAGGTGACTTGCGTCTCCCTCAAAGCTTCTTCTGGATTTCTTAGGGAGTCGGACACTCTAGTTGAATCTCACTGGCCATGATTAGAAGGGAAAAGCCCTCCTTAGACATTCAGAAGGTCCCAAGTTGAGAGAGAAGTTGCTTTTGCACCCCAGTCTCTATCAGTTTCCCAACTGAGAAGAGAATTGGCCTTGACGTTCTTGGAAGCGAGCAAGAAGAGGCGACACTCAATTTTTGTCAGACCTGGAAAACAGGAACCAACACCAAAGAGATAACCAAATGGCTGGTGCTAAAAGCAACAATGCCCAAGTTGTGGAAGCTCTGTATAACCCCCCGCCCCCACCCCCTGCCCCAAAGTACATGCACTCACACCACCCATTCACCCAAGCCAGTGTTCAGTGTTCAGTTCACTTGCTTGATCTCATCCTTGAAAAGGATTGAAACACAACTTGATAGCTCTGCCTGTCTTCTGAGCCCGGACTTGTTGGAGGCTGTCTGACTTCCTGTGCCCCAATTAGGATAATTCTTCTTCATTTAACAACTAGTTCCATTGAAATTGGTGTACTTATACACATGAAATACCAATGTCCTCCTGGCTTCTCCCAGGCTACACACACCCACATATTTTGGAAAAGCTCCCAAGTTTCCCTCAAGTGAAAAAGGCAATACTCACTATTCAGACAGAGGAATGCTTTTTTTTTTAGGGTTTTTTTCTTTCGTTTTTTTGGCGAGGTCTGTAAGCATTTCTGCCTGAAAACTCCCAGGTGCATAGTTGAGGTCAACTCAGTTACTTGTAATGGAATTGGGGTTTAGTTAATACAAAACCCACGGAATTTATGTAATTTAGGAGTTTAATGCATTTTGCCCCCATAAATCCTGAGACTTTTTCTTTTTCTTCTTCATCTTCTTTTGTCTTTCACAGACATGATCTCCATTAGTGCCAATCAGGTGGCAGGAGTGACACGTCTTGCAGAAGGCAGGAAGCTTCTTGCCCGCCTCACACCTAGACTCTCTCTTTTTAGTCCTCCCCTCCCCAGTGGAAAGAGTTCTGAATTATAGTTCTCAATTTTTACTGGAAAGCCCAGTTTAAAAACAAACAAACAAACAAAAAAACCCCAAAACATTCTCCTGCACATGTTTCTGAATTGGCCAAATCCTCACCTGGGCTAAAACTCCGACCTACAACCATATTGTCTCCATGGTGGGAAGTAAATCCTGCGCCACCGTGTGTTATCAGGGTGTTAGGGATATCCGTGGGTATCAGGCCAGGTGGGATGATGGCCATTGGCACGGCCATTCCTTCCGCTACAAAGGCCTAGCCTTCTTCTTCTACACCTGGACCGAGGAAACACAGAGGAGAATATTGACGAGGAAGGGGCTTGGAGAAAGAACGCGTTCTAATCAAAAGTGAGGAAATTCATAGGGCCGATGATGTGGATGGTTACAGGTCAACCAGGAATTATAAACAATTCATTTTATTATGTAGAGGAAGCCCATTCCATAATGTATTTTTACCTTTATAGAGTGTGATGTTAATCATTAGGGGGAATACCTTCCTTAATGCATATGGGGGCTCCTCTGGAAGGTAGGGGCCCCCAGTTGAAAATTCCAAATTCAGTCCTGTCCAATCCACCCCTTCTCCACATATTGTACAGACTTTCCCATCTGCTCCTGGATGGATTCTGTGCTCTCGTAACTTATCGTGACTGGGAAAATGGTTTTGCCTTTTGGGGATGTTTCAGGAGCCCTAAAAAGCTATCATTTTGTGACTGGAACCCCTTGTTAATTGGCCATAGCTTGCGAGAGGCTGTGTCCGGGTTTCTTAATGCCTGTTGCCACAGCAGTTATCTGTGCTTTTCCTCATGTCTTCTTTCTTGCAGACTGGAAACTTTTTTGGTGAGGTCGAGGGAGCTGTGATGAACAAATTGTTAACAATGGGCTCCTTTAAGAGGTAAGGGTTTTATGGGCCCTGTGCCCCCCGAAAAAAACTTTTGCCTAAATAAAATAAAACCAACTGAGGTCACATAAAACAAGCCCAGGCCTGACCCTTTGGCTGGCTTCCCCTGGTGTGCATATTCCATCCAGAGGGCCTTGATGTAACCCGATGCCTCTCGCCTGAGTGCCGGGAGTCTTGGAACCTCAGCCCACAATGAGCTTCCTGTTAGCCGAGCAGTTTATTGGAGGCTGATATTGAAGTCAGGGTCTGCAAGGTGATGCCCATTACATCAATTTGAAGCAAGTCACTGGAGAGAACCAGGAAACGTTTTCACTGGCAGAAAGGAAGAGATTCTCCCTCCCCCCTCCCCAAGATGAAATTGGGGGGAAAATAAAGAAAAAAGAAAGAGTCCAAATAACAATTTTTCCTAAATCAATTGCCTCTCCCCTTTAGTCACTCAGCTGATAGTCTCCTGATACAGAGTGGGAACTCTAGGCAAAATGATGTCTACTCATCTCTAATTGTAGTTATGGCGGGTACCGGACAAACGGAATGACTGCCACCAGTTAATTAGGCTTTGGCTTTTTCCCCCTAGTGTGTCACTTCCCCTCTAGCCCATCAGCAGCTAGGCAGGACTCTCATTAACTCCAAAGGTCATGGGAAAGCCGAACCCCCAAATAAACCATTGCTTTGTAACATCTCACTTCCATCTCCTCCGCCTCCTTTCAGTCTACCTCCCAAGAAGAACAGCAACCTTTGAAATGGTGTTTTAATAGGAATATCTGATGTAGTTAAATATATAATAGGAGGAAATATAATGATAGACCTCAAGCTCAAATGGGAGAGCTAGAGCCCGCTGGTTGCCAACAAACAGTGGTTTTCCATCTTATTACTCCCCTCCAGTCAAGCAGCAGCATCATTAGTTGATGGCTTACGCAATGAACTAGCCCCAGTGCCATGGAACCTTTTAAGCCAATCACCCCAATCAGCTGAGCCATGCATAAAGAGTCCCAATTTAAATAGAAGTTTGTTTTTTAATAGAGTGCCATGGAAAGAAGACTAGATTTGTAGTTAAGGAATTTGTGTTTGAAACCTGGCTGCAGAGTTGATGTTACCTGCTGCTTGGCGGGACTTTGAAGATATCCCTTCCCCTCTCTTTGTCTCAATTTCCCCATCTATAAAAGGTCTCTAAGGTCTTTTTTGGTTCTACACTGATGATTTCATGATAATAAGCATCTGGGGCTTCTAAATGCAACTCTTTGGTAAATGATCCTCTAAATGCCTTCCAGGTCTAATTCTCCAATCCTATTTTAAAATAAATCTGTATCTAAGTGATCTATTTGTTTGGTTTTTTTTTTTTTTAATGCAAAAGAGGTCACATTAAAATGGGCTATAATTTTGATTTTTTTTTTTATTTTAAATACTGACTAAATAACTTACCACTATATCACACTCTGGGGAGTCTTCTTTGATAAAGATTGGTTTACATGATCTATTCTAACTAAAATTCTATAATTCTATTAAATAACTGAAAATAGATAAAAGAGCAGATAGCACCACAGACTATGACTATTCCCTGAGGATTTTTTGACAAAGTGGAACAATGACCCAAAGGAGAAGACTAGAAGAGAGTGAAACCTGCCTTAGATAACAACGCAATCATGTCCATGTTAGGTTCAGGACACAGATGCCAAGTGTAAAACCAACTTAGACAATTGAAATTAGATTTGTTCTCGTTGATTCTAATGGTACTAAAGTGGGAGTATCAAAAGAGCAAAAGACTGCCTAATGATTAGGAGCATCCCAAAGTGGAATGATGATGGTCACGACTGATGATGTACTATGTAACTATGTTAAATGCTCTACAAATATAATCTCATTTAATCCTCACAACAATGTTGGGAAATAGGTGGTATTATTATCCTCATTTTACAGATGATGAAACTGAGGCAAATTGGTAAAGTGAGTTGTTCTGGGTTGTACAGCTAGTAATTATCTGAATATAGATTTGAACTCAGGTTTTCCTAACTCTAGACACAGCCTTCTAACTACCATGCTACCTGAATAGAATGAGGATGCTTCAGGAGTTGGTGGGTTCTACCTCCTTTGGAGGTCTTCAAACAGTGAATAACAGACCTCTTGTCAAATATGGGAAGGTAGGATTTCCTCTGGAGTATGGGTTGTGATAGATGATGACTTCTGACTCTCCTTCCAACTTTCAAACTATGTGATTCTTTTCTGCCAGGTTCCCGGTCTGTGTTTTCTCTGTTTCCTTCCTATTGGAAGGTGGTCCAGATACCTTTGCATCTAGGGCATGGATACATTTAGTCACCTTGAAATTGAAAGGTAGCCTCATAGAGGGGAGAGTACTGAATTTGGAATTCAAGAGATGTAGGAAAGTCGTTTCATGTTTCTGGTGTTCAGGCAACGTACCATAAATTCTGCTCCTAACTTTTAGACTATCATGATTTAGGATGACATCGTCAAGCTGAGGACATGACACATTCCTCAGTTGTATTTTACATTAGACTAAACTGTCATCCATTTGCTTTTAAGGATCCCACTTTCTACTTGGAGAGTGAGAAGGAGAATCATTTCATTCAGGTCACTCCTATGTTCTTGAAGCATTGAAAGGCTAGTATGGAATATGAATGGAATCTATGATTTTATTGGTGAAGAGAATTCTCTTGTGGGCAAAATTGTTCTCTCAGTGGAGGTTAGCAGCTTCTTTGCAACTGACAGGGTAAGAATTCTCTAGAACACAGAGAAGTTCAATAAATTGTTCTAATTCACACAACCACTATCTACCCAGTGTAGGTCTTCAACTCATGTCTTCCAGGATCTCAGGCCAGATTGTTTCTCCATTGAACAACAGCAGTAATAAGAATAATAAGAATATATATATATATATATATATATATATATATATATATATAGTTTCAAGATCTCAAAGGACTTTTACTATATTATCACATGAAACTGTGGGTGGGAATTATCTTAGTTATAATTATACTCATTTTACACATGAGGAAACTGAGGTTCAGGGAGGTTAAGACCTTGAGTCACAAGGCTAAGAAATGTTTGAGGTGGAATTTGAATCTGATCTTTAAGTATCTTTTATTCCTGAAATCAAATTGTTTCCATCCATGTTGTTAAATCCATTTTACGGTTATTATTGGTGAAAAGTCTGGGTCCAGAAAAACAAACAAACAGAATATATTTCATTAATTTACCTCTAGCTAACCTGAAAGAATAGTCTCAAGCAGGAAAGAGTCCAAACAGAAGCCTGTACCATAACACAGTATTCCTGAATATTTCCCCTCCCCTTCTGTCTTCCCTAGTTCACTGGGGAGCTGTGAATTGGACTATGAAAAGATATTCATTCATCCACATAAATACACCTATTTTTTCCCCAGGCTCTCAGAAATCTGGAAATGGGATCGGCTTCCTGTAACTGCATCTAAGATAAATGTAAATGAACATTATAATTAAACTTTCATTTAAGATAAATGCAATCCTAGATAATAAGCTCACATTGTGATAGGACAACAGCATCCCGATGCTAAAATGTCCCATGGAAAAGTAAAAATAAAACAAATCTCTTTCAGTTAATCAGTTTTCCCAATTTCCATCAATCTGAGCACACTTTTTCACATCCAAGTTTAGTCAAGTGAACAAGAACTCTTTAAAAGTTGACTATTTGCCAGGCATTGAGAGTAAAAAGCTCCTTGACCTCAAGGAGCTCACAGTCTAATATGGGGGCCAACATACAGATAACTGTGTCCAAGCATGCTGTCAAACAGGATGGATGGAAGATAACTTCCAAAGGAAGGCATTAGTGGTAAGAAGGTCCAGGAAAGGAATTAGGAACTTAACTGTGACTTTAGAAATCCAGCAAATCCAGGAGGCAGAAATAAATAGGCACAGAGAAGAGCCGGAGGGGGAAAAAAAATATCTTGAGTTGAGAAATGGAATTGAAGTTCAAGGAACTGCAAGGAGGCTAGTGTCACTGGAACAAAGAATAAATGGTGAGTCTGGTTTAAGAAACATAGAAATGGATCACCCTGGTGCAATGATCAAGAACAGGGAAATAGGTTTTGATCAATGATACATGTAAAACCCAGTGGAATTGTGAGTTAGCTATTGGAGGGACATAGGAAGGAGGGAAGGGAAAAACCATGAATCATGTAACCATGGAAAATATTCTAATTTAATTCATTAAATAAAAATTTTCAATTAAAAAAAAGAAACCTAGAAATGTAGAAGAACAGGTTATGATTGGTTTTACAAGCCAAACATCGAATTGTATATCTGGTCCTAAGGAATTAGAGAGTCATTGGGTATTCCCAAGGCTACTCACAGATGAACATATCATCTCCCAGAATTTCTGGGAGGAAAGTACTTTTTTAGGCCAAAACCATTATCTGGTTGTGAATGACTGCTATTGGGGGTGATGCTATTTTTTATTACTGTTACTGTTTTTGTAATTTTCTCATAGAAACCTGTTAATGTGATAGAAAACTAGACTCTAGCTTGTTGGGAAACTGCCTGCCTCACCCTTGATTTGAATTAGTTTTGAGCTCCCTTTCCTCTAGTGACTTGTCTGCATTTCTGTTCCTCATCTTGGGATCAAAGTCTTAGAGCTGAATAGGACCTTGGAGGCCATCCACTCAACATGGTCCCTTTACAGATGTCTAGGACTGGGGGCTAGGGAGTGGAACAAGAAGGGATGGCTTTGTGCAGTGGTTCTGATCCCGGGATGACCACTAAGAATACCAAGACTGGCTCAATATGCCTATGACAATTCCAAGTGACTACCCCAAAGTTTCTAAGCATCAGAGATGGGATCAGGCTGGCAGTTGGGGCTTTCACTTAGTCAAGCCTCTTCTCCCTCTCCAGGTGCCCACCAACCTGGGCAACCTGCTTGGGCACTCACTGATAAGCTTGCTTTGTCTTGGTGGAATTTTCCTCTTTCCACCCCTCAGCGAATCTTGTCTCCTTCAGATGGAAATATTTTTGGATTTTGGATATAGATGGATAGATTTTTGAAAATCTAAACTCTAAATGCAATTAAGGATCAGAACGCCCCTCCCACCATTATCTTCCTCTGGTCTCCCCCAGAGGAAACAAACACGCCTGTTTTTATGTCAGGAGACCTGCCTTTCCAGTCTCCCCCGATTACGTTCTATTTTAGAGAAATGCTCTGGAAACACTGTCGAGAGGGTGTTAACGGAAAAGTCTGTTTTGTTTGGACAGCTTTTTGCCTTTTATTCTGAACTTTCCACCAATTTTTAATACTCAGCCACTCATTTACTGATTGTAATGGCCTTCTTGGCTTCCTATTGGCCTGACAATTTCCCTAGAAATACATATTGTTGAAGAATAATGCTGAGGGGAATAAGAAGGCAGATTGATTTCGACAAGGGTTTTCCCCAGGCCAGGTCCTTTGGTATGGAGGGCTTTCACAGGTTTCAGGTAGACCTCTACTTAAGTAAAGCAGACAGCCTTAAGCCCAAATTTATTAAAACATTTCCGTAAATAGTTAGCTATTTCTCTTACAGGTAGAGTACAGCAATGTATTTTATTTGCATACACAGGCTAGCCAATGCCCAGTGGTCTGACTACATGGAGTTGGTCCAGTCAAGGGCAGATTCCCCCCAGCCCCCACCCAACCAAAGCCATGAATTCTCTGGCTCAATATATCTATACCATTAATTAACTATGGATGAATCTTCAGAATATCCTGTCCTAGATCTCATTGGTGTTTAGTCATTTTCCAGGCGTATCCAACTCTTCATGACCCCGTTGGGACATTCTTGGCAAAGATACTGGTGGTGTTTGCGATTTCCTTCTCTGGATCATTTTACAGATGAGGAAATTGAGGCAAACAGGGGTAAATGACTTGTCTCGGGTCACATTGCTAATAAGTATCTGAGACCAGATTTGAGCTCAGGAAGATGAGTTTTCCTGACTCCAGGTCCAGCATTCTCTCTGCTCTGACACCTAGCTGCCCCGTTTTAGCACTATACCAATGTAAATAAGAGAGTTTTCTAGAACCATGTAAGTTCCCAAGGTAATGCTACACATATTGTGTATTCGAAAGCTTTTGTAAAAGATCATAGCATTTTGAGCAAGAAAGGAGAAAGCAAGCATCTTATCTGTTCACTCCAGGCTTATGACTAAAACTTTAGCCCCAGAGAAGGAATGAGATCAGTCCAATAGCCCACAACCAGAAAGCAGAAAACTCCAAATTAGAACTCAGATCCTCTCATTCCAGACTCCGGGTTCTTTGTTTTTGCCAAAATAACTGGCTTCTTCCAATTTCTCCATCCCTATCCTTTGTACTTCCTTCCCTGGATCTTCTACTTCATTCCATCTCCCAGTCCTCTAAGCTCCCTTTCCCTGGCTTTTCCCCCACCTTTTCCTCTCTTCCTCTAACCTCTTTCTTTCTGGATCCTTCTTCCTTCTCTATGTAAGTCACTTCTTTCTTCCTGTACTCCATAATCATCATCATCCCCAACCCACGTCCTCCATTGTCTTTTATATATATATATAAAGTATATAAATATATAATATATAAAAAGTCCTCTGTAGCACATATATATATATATATATATATATATATATATATATATATATTTCTTTAGCACTACTGAAAGAGGATGTCAGTTGCTTTTTATGTTGCTTTCAAATAAAGCCACAGTGCTATAGTTGTCCAATGGAGAGAAGGATTAAAGAAATTGGAAATATGTGACTGTTCCTAACAACCAGTTCTCTTGAGTCAAGTCCATTAACATTAAGCAGTTCTTCAACCTCAAATAACACTGTTTCTTTTTGTGTTTTTTTAACTTAACATGAATTAAATAATTGTGGGTTGTGTGTGTGTATGTGTGTGTGTGTGTGTGTGTTTCTAGACATGGTAGCCATTGCAACAAGGGCTTGGTAGAGTTCAGTCATCCTGAATGGTGACTTTCTATTGCCCATGTCTTGAGTTTTTCTATGATACTTCCTCCTCTTCTCCAAAAGAAGGCCTCTGATGGGCTTTGGAGGCACTCAGAAATCATCCATAAGGAGTCTCTAGATGCTTTGAGTGGGTGCCCGGAACACAATGCTCTTCCAGGGGATGGGCAGATCTCAGACATCAGATCTATCAGTAAGCAGGAATTCACTGAATGGCTACTAGGCTTAAGTTGCAAGGGGCATACAGGATAAGACATGGTGTCTGCCCTCCAGAAATACTCAGTAGAATTGGACAGGCATGTGAAACAATTAAAAAACAATGCAAGATAATAGATTAAGTATATAATTGGGGGGTTAACCTCAATGACTAACTATAAATGGAATGACTAACTCATGTGTAGAAGGGATTAGAATTCTTCTGCTTGCTCCCAGAGGGTAAAACAGGGATCAATGGGTGGAATTTATAAGGAGGCAGATTTTTGGCTCAAACAAGAACTAACTAATAATTCTTATTGTCTAAAAGCCAACAAGAAGCTCCCTCAGGTGTAGTGAGAAAATCATGGATTCTGATTGAGGCATCTATTGGGTAAATGGTCACTTTCAACTCCCTGCTATCAAAATATACTTAAAAAGTTTGTAGTCTCAGTTTCCTCACCTGTAAAATGAACATAATACCATTTACTTCATAGTGTTATTATGAGGGTCATTTAAAGTAACAAGTGTAAAACATTATTAAGGTTTTTTGAAAATGTAAGGTCAGGGGGCAGCTGGGTGTCCCAGTGGATTGAGAGTCATACCCAGAGACAGGAGGTCCTGGATTCAAATATGACTTCAGAGACTTCCTAGCTGTGTGATCCTGGGCAAGTCACTTAACCCCCATTGCCCAGCCCTTACCATTCTTCTGCCTTAGAACCAATACTCAGTCTTGATTCTAAGAGGAAAGGTAAGGGTTTAAAAAAAAAAAGATCAAGGTAAGTTCAAAGCTTAACTACTTAATCTCTACAGATAAATCTAATTAATTAATTAATGCGATTAATCTAATCCATCTCTTCCTTTCCTATAAAATGAAAGCTCTGGACTAGATGATCTTGTATGTCCTTTCTAGCTCTAAAATTATGTAGTACTGTGATTTCCCCAATTAATTGTGCTTATTATGATGGAATAATTAAATGAGAATTTTTACTTAGGAAATTAGCCATCCAGTGATTTTGCACCTAAGTCTCTCAGTGGCACCAGGGAACTTTAAGCTGTCTCCAACTGTTCTATATGAGTTGCAGCTCCTTCTGTCTTCTGTCCAAGTTTCAAAGCCACTGGCTTGCTGAGCACAGAGATGCTAATGATAAGGTGGAGGACAGTGGGTAGGGGCTGAAGGAGATGGGTGGTGATGTCATGGAACTCTGGACATGTTATCTGAAATGAGAATAAAAGGCTGATCCTGTGTACAGCAAGAAATGGCCGATTTTCCAGCTGTCCTGGGCTGGGCTCCATTCTTAGGGCTTAAATTTAGATCAGAGAGAAAGCAGCAATCATCATATCCTTTAACTAGAATCAGCCAAACAGGATACAGGTAGCCACAAAATGTAGTCATTGCAAAGAGTAACAGAATCACATCAAAAAGGTAATAATCGGTCAGTCTTACTTTTTTGGAAACATATAGTTAAAACTGTTTAAGTGTGGAGAAGGAAAGGAGAGAGGGGGAAGTTAACTTTATAATATCCTAAAATGGCACTGATATTAGACAAGTGTACTATCAATAGGAAAAACAGAAACCCTGGGACAGGGAGCCTCCCCAGAGCCCTTGAGTTTGGTTCTAGCTTGTAGGCAGGGGCTTGAAAAGTATCCAAGGAAGCCTTGAGATCTTCTTGTCTTTAAATGCTCTGACCTTCGCTAAGGGAGCTCATTAGTTTATTATGATATAGAGCAGTATGTACACTATAATTTTGTTCAGAAATTCATTTTCTCATTTTGGAAGGTTCTCTCTTCCTGAATCATCAGAGAGACAGAGGATGGGAAAAAGAACTGAGAAGGTCATAGGCTTTGAGTGAATTATAACCAAAGGGGGGCTGTCCAACTGATATCCAAACAATGTCAAAGAAAAGTAGAGAAAGACCCCTAACATTTGGGTTGTATTTGCCCAGCACCACCACCATGAAAGTTGACTAGGAAATGGACAAGGTCTTAGGTGAGGGATGGCTTGTTCTCTTTGTCATTGGCAGAGGTGCCCATAGCTATGAAATCACAAATCCATCCAAGTCCCAAAGTATAAGGTAGTCAAGATAGCATTATAGATTCATCCATTGTCATCATCATCATCATTTTCATTATCCTCAAATTCATATAGGATTATGGCTAGGAGCTTATTATCATCCATCCCTGATTCAGTTTCTTACTGGAATGGCTCTAAGGCTGCTTTCAGTGAGCATGCAAAGGATGAGCTTTCATTCATTTTTTTTTTTGGTGATTTTCAAACATTTAATAAAAAAAAAATCTGGCATTTTACAAGTTAGGTTTACAAACTGGATACCATCTTCATATTAGCAAATCTGTTACTTACTGTCTAGGAAAAATAGGATTTGTGAGGTTTGTAACAATGTACTGAATCGGTACTGAATGTACCGATTATTGCATTGATCTGTACAAGTCTGTAGCATATTGAATTTATGTTTTATATATATTCACAGGAGAATGATTTGTTCTGGCACCAATTTGAATCCTATTGAATAATATGAGATCAAGGTAATGATAGCAATGCCAAAATGAACAACAGTAGAAGTAGAATAAAAATTCTACATTATATGAATGAAACACAGGCTCATCATGCCAAGGCAAATATAAGTAGTTTATCTCTAGACTGAGTCTATAAAATATAAAATCAAACTTGGGAATCAGAAGGCCTTTCATAAACAAGAACCATATGAAATTTAGCCACAATTTGTCCACAAGGAAGTGTCAAGAGGATAGTTATGACATGTTAATTACTTTGGAAAATAGAATGAAAAGATAGTGATTGAGAAACAGGTCATTATCTCTAGAAAGTAGAGAATGGTTATCCTTAAAGAGCCCCAAATTGTAAGATCAATGCCATTTATGCAATGAGAGAGTGAAAATAAAATGGCAATCCATCACTGCCATTTAGCAAAATTTAGTATCTATCTACCTAGAAATGGAGGAGACTAGGTAGCAAAGTCAGTAGAGTACTGGCCTTGTGATCTGAAAGTTCTGAGTTAAAATCCAGCCTCAGCAACTTACTAAATTTGTGACCTTGGACAAGACCCTTAACCTCTACCACTGGAAAAAAGAAATGGAAAACCATTCCAGAATCATTGCCAAGAAAAGGGCCTGGGACAGAGGTCTATGGGGTCATGCAGAGTTGGACTATGATTGAAATGATCAAATAACGACATGTCTAGAAAGACAATGAGATGTCAAGAATTATACATCAGAAATGAATATATAATGAATTCTCACTAATTCTCAAATATCCTTGAGCATTCAACAAATAAGAAATACCAGAATGTGATCATAGACCAAAATGTCACCACCAACTGCCCAGATATGATATTGATCCATACAAAATTAAAACCCTTTTTATTATAATCTTACTACAAAGAATCTCAAAACTATACTGAATGAAAACTTGAAAATATAGAATCAAAGTAGAAGGGAGCCAAAACTCTATGGCAATTGAAGATATATGTTGGGCCTGGTATCCTCTCCACTACTGGATTTGTCCTAACCCCATGACATTAAATCTATTACAAAAGAAGTCAATCATTTTATGTCCCTTTGAAATAAGCCAGAGAACATAGGTATAAAAGTATATTTAATATATATATATGTAAGTATAAAAATACATATTAATCAATTATATTATGTTAAATTAGTTATATCAAATATATTAATGGTGAGACAATGACTCCTTGAGTCATTTCTATCTGGAGTTGGGGTTGGAGGACCTGTGTTTGAATCCTTACTCTTCTATTTAGGACGTATGTGTCCTGGAGCAGTTTAATCACCTCTCTGATCTGAAGCTTCAATATCTGTAACATAGAAGGCTCAGAAAAAATGATTTCAGAGACCCCTTTCATCTTTAAGTCCAGGATCATCAAATAACTGGGAAGTTGAAGGGAGAAAAAAGCAATGAACACATACATTAACATAGTTAGCAATTAGCTAACTATGCTATTAGCATGTAGAAGGAAAGACCCTTGATGTTTAAGGCTGAAGGTGTTTTTTTTTTTTTAAAGGACAAGGAATGAGCAAAAGAAATGGCCAGAAAATAACATTCTATTTTTTGCCAACATGACATACAGTAGGCTTGCCTTATTTGTATCTCAACAGTTGAGTGATTTAATGATGCAATGAGCAAAACAAGTGGGCCATCTCCAAGCATTTTCTTTTCCTAAGAAGCTAAAGGATCACTCTTTTAATACTTTGTAGATAAGCTCATTTTTCCAGCAAGAAACCAAATGTAGTTAATTCCCTTCCAACTCTGGAATTTTGCCTGCCTGTCATTGATGGGACACCAAACTACATGGCATTGTAGACACAAGATACCTAACTAATTACTAACAAACTGACTAGCCAACCAAATAAATAAATAACTTAAATGCTTGAGTAACATAAACACCCACCCACACACTAGCAACAACTGAATTGAAATCTCTATGAAACAGAGAAAGCTGGAGAGTAGTGGAAATATAATTGAATTAGGAAACAAGTTTGACTCATGCCTGTCACTTATGGTCCAGATGCCTCCAAACCAATATGGCTCCAGTTCTGCACCTGGCAGAAGAATGAGTATGAAATATTACTAAGCTTACCTGGCATGCGCTGGGTGAAAAGCCCTTTGAATATGCTAAAGTCCAGTATAAGGGCAGCTATTCCATCCTGTCACTGATAGGAAGGGAAATGTGTATCAGCTTGGTTTCACTGGCACACAAGCAGCTTGGTCTCCATATGTTTGTAGACACACACATAAAGATTGTTAGGTTTTTTCCCCCAGAAGATTAAAGAGGATATCTTAGTTATTAACCTATTAAGGTCTAGTTATGAATTTGATGTGCACCAAAAAGCCAAAAACACTTGACTAACCAGTGAAGACCAAAAGTCTAATTATTATGAGCAGGAGAATGAAATCTCATGTCTAAAGCAGCAAGGTTTTAGCCATATGAGATCATCGAATGATGTACAAATCCTAAAGGCAAGTGGAGGTCTTTCTTGGACCAAGCACACTCAAGACACCCATGATAGTGTGTGTTTCCAAGGAAGTCGCTTTGTATTGGAAGAATTGTGAAGCAAATTTCTTTCTGAGGACAATCACCTTTTTTGGGGGGAGGATAATATTCAAATTGGCATTTGGGGATTTAGCATCAGAGGTTGAGAATCATTTCCTAACTCGTATTTCTTGGAGTTGAGACTCTTAATACATCGTCTCCTCCTCCTCGAAACTCTTGAATTCTCTTAAGATTCACTCTTCTACAAACGATCATCACTCACCTCATTTTAGCATCCCTAAATTACTTTGTGTTGCTTTTGTGTCTGGGTGTATTTTCTACTTCTTCATATGTATACTTGTTATACCCTTCCATGGAGTACAATCTAACCGAGAGAAGATTGCTTCTTGCCCATGCTTATATCCCACAAACCTAGGATAGTGTCTGACTCACAGTAGGCGCTTGCAAAATTCTCATTGAGTTGAATTGACTTGAATTGAACTGAATTCATTGTGTGAGCCCAAATTCAATGACAAAAAACAAAAACAAAAACAAAAACAAACAAACAAAAAAAAACCAGTGGATATGATCTGACCATGCTTTTCTGTTGTTGGTCTTTAAGATTTAGGAAGAGGGAAAATGCTGGCCTTACAGGGTGAGGCTTTTCATTTTTTGGGGGGGGTTCTGCTTTATTTTTACTATTTTTTTCAAGTTGAGGGGGAGTGTGATGAGTTATTCCAGTAGAGAAAAGCATTTGCACCTGCTACGATGTTTCCCCTTTCAAGAAAGGATTTGAATGGACTTTCCCTCTTTTCTCCAATTGCTTTTTCCCCCCTGAGGAGGAGGGTTCCTATTTGCATTCTTTAGTTTGACTGATGTGTCTTTTCTTCTCATGCTGAAGGATTACACTTTATGACTACCAGGCTATGTGCAGAACCAACAAAGAGAGCACTGACCGGGCTCACAGTTTATTAGATGTAAGTACAGTCACAATGAATTTTCCTTCTAGTAGATATCCCAGAAAATTCTGTCTGACTTTTTATCTGTGTTTTCACGTTTCTCTCCAACTCTTTGCCCTCTTCCCTACTTCCAATATCATAATTTGAAGCCTGTTGTGTATATTATTTAGATAGATTATTTTTGTATCCTAAAAATAACCTCTTTCCCATGAAAAATGTTTCTTTTTTCCAACTTACCTTGAATAAAGTGATTAGAAATGAAGGAAGATTTCAAGGCACAAACATCTTTTCGAAGTTAAAAATCCTGAAGTTTGGGGGTTTTGTCATTTGGAAGGATATGAAAGGAAGTTGAATTTCTCTTCACCATTAGGCTGCAGTCTGATTTCTGGTCTCTAATTGAATAGATATTTTGTATCAAAGATCCTTTCCTCCTGCCCAGAAGCTCAGTAATGACCCTGCAGCTATTCCTAGGGGTAATTAATGCCCCGGTTAAGGTCCAATGAGACACCCATCAATTAACTGCCATCCCTCTCCCTAGAGTAAAATACAGAGTGTGAATCGTGTAAATAGTGCCATTTGGACCACACAAACATCCATCTGTAGATGTATACACACACACACACACAAAGGTAGGCATGAGGTCCTCAAGTTTAAAACAAGTCAAGAAGGGAATCTGACTAGAATGACTCAGTAGACACATTCAATGCATATAGAGCAATGAAAAAGCAAACAAACATGTTTCCATTTTTCACTAAAGAAGCAACTCTGCAACATCACAGTCCGAAGGACTAAAAAAAGTATTGTTTTCAAACAAAAGATGCCAGACATAGAGGGGGAAAGAAACAAACAAAAATAATGCAAAACAAAAATATCTTTATTTGTTGCAGGATTCGTGAGGCACATCTGATCCTTAGAAAAATCCAATGCTCCTCTTTTCTCTCTTTTCCTTCTTTTGGAATTCAGCTCCTCTCAGCAGTGGGAAGAGTTCCAGCAGAACAAAATAAATAAATAAATAAAGAGTTCCCAAGATACATTTCCACCAACAGAATAAAATAAATAAATAAATAAAAACAGTTCCCAAGATGCATTTCCACCAGCAGGCTTAAAAGCTCCAAGGCTTTTAAATATTAATACACATTTTAATTGTTTAATCCTGTATTTACATAATCCTCTCCCCTGCCCAGGAGTTGAACTACAACTTCTTAGAGCTTTTGGTGAATGTCATTTCCCATTGACTTTCATGTGAGCTTCAGGAGAGCCTGCCATGTCACCCTGACCCTGTTTTCTATTCACTGTTCATCCCAGGCTACTGAGACCCACTAAAAATGGTCTTGCACAGCCTGACTGGTCAAAGATATGGCATTTCTCAATGGTCTGACCACTGAGACCTTGCTGAAAGATCTGAGTATTTTTCAAGTCATAAAATAGAATGGCTAAACCACAGGGTTGGAAGGGCACGTTTGGTTTTAAATAGCCAGTCATCAAAAGTTCAAATCCTGATCTGAACTTAATTCCTTGGGCCCAAACACTTTTGCCTCTCTGAATTTGCCTCTTTGAGGAGTGAGGGAGACATCCACGGCTTCTGCTTCTGCTTCTGCTTCTGCTGCTTCTGCTTCTTCTTCTTCTTCTTCTTCTTCTTCTGCTTCTGCTGCTTCTTCTTCTTCTTCTTCTTCTTCTTCTTCTTCTTCTTCTTCTTCTTCTTCTTCTTCTTCTTCTTCTTCTTCTTCTTCTTCTTCTTCTTCTTCTTCTTCTTCTTCTTCTTCTTCTTCTTCTTCTTCTTCTTCTTCTTCTTCTTCTTCTTCTTCTTCTTCTTCTTCTTCTTCTTCTTCTTCTTCTTCGTTAACAGTATTTCCAGTTGCCTTGTTTATTCTCAGTTTTCCCTTTCTATCCCACAATAGGAAAAGGTGGAGAAAGTAGAAAATGCAACGTTTCAAGCATAGACACAGTCTGGAACTGATTTTTGCTTTGTTAAATATTGGACAGCTCTCCCATTTCTGGGGTCAATCAGCATAATTAAAAGGCTGCAGAATTACTGAACACACGCTAAACAATGGTTAAATCTGCAATAATATTTCCATATTTCAGTTTGAACAGTCCACAAGCGCAGCCCCCAAAAGACTGAGACATTTTTGTCGGTGGTGTTTAAGATCTCGGCCTCTTAAACCCAGCCCTGGCAGATGTCGTCCCCTCATTTTTTCCGGAGGCCTCCACATGGCTCACATATCTGTCATGCCTAGGCACAAAGGCCTGAGTGAAAGAGAGAAAGAGAGACTCCATGTTTTCCAGAAATCAGGAAATTGAATTATCTACATAGGAAATATCACAAAATAAACAGCCAACTCTTTTTTTAAATTAAAGCAGTTGGAAATAAAGACCAGAATGTCCCCCTCCCCCAAATCTGCCTTTATGGAATGAAGGAATTTTTTTTTCGAGGATAAAATTCCTTGTTTGCATGTCGGCTATTAAAAAAAAAAACCTTCCCAAATGTCAGGAAAGGGCTCTACACCCCACCAAACGCTCCTCTCTAGCATCACCCATTGGCTGTGGGCAGATTAAATGCCTAGCTCTTTCCCTTGCCTTAAGGGCGAATAGATAGCCTTAAGTGAGAATGGCACCTTTAATAGACTCTTCTGAGAGTCCTGCTTTGTGCCCAGTAATAAGTACTACAAGTCCTTCCGCGTTCGACCAGGAAATAGGAGCCCCGAGAGATTGGAACTTTGAGAGTCATTGGCTGGACTTCCTTCCTTTGGTTCCTCCACCCAGGGCTACCCTTTGTATGGAATCTGGTTTATTTTCCTTGTAAATCCCATTTCAAGAGGGGCCCATTTCAAGATGTCCAGCGCCAGCCCAGGGATACAGTATCTTCTTTCATTTCACCACTTAGATAAAGCTGCTTTTTTAACTCGATAGCCATCAGCCCCAAGGAATAACATTGTCTTTGCACTACTTTCTCCCTCCCCCCTTCCCCCTTACTCTATTGGTTGCTTCTCTACAGCCTTATAATGCCTTCTTTGCGGCTGTTAAATGGATAATGACGGAACTGATCTTGTGAGTAAACCTTTGCTGAGATGCCATTTTGCTTTGAATGTCGTCTTTCTCTTTGGCCTGTTCTCCATTGACCTGGAGGATGCGGGAGGCGTTTTCTTGTTGGGTTTCTGGGCACGTCTGTCGGGGCTCCTAAATGGCCACGCTGGAGGCCTTGGACCATCTCCCCCATCGGAATGAATGATCGAACGGTGTATGAAGTGCCTCCTGGTCACTGCTCATGCCCTCCCGGGCTTTGTTTAGCTGTCTAACAGCTTGCCATCCGCCAGCCCAATTTATTTATTGTGGTTACAGTTACATTCCCCATGAATGTCTGGCTGTTTTGAATGCTGCATGGGTGGGCTCTGGGCCATAGGACCAACTGTCATGGTGATTCATTACACCACTTTGGATTGCTTAGCATGTACAGTCACGGGGCCTTTGAAATCATCTGCCAGAACCAGGGGGAGGGTCTCAGGTGTGATTTAATTGTTTACCCTGTCAAATACTAGTCATGTTTTCAGTGTCAATGATTCATCAGTGACTTGAGTCAAACACAAGAGTGGCACAATGATGAAAGCCTGAGCTATTAGGAAAAAAAGGGGTATTGGACAGAATCCACAGGCAACGTGTCCCCCGAAGGGAGGGACTCCTTAGATTGGCATGGAAACAAGTCACTGCCACAGCAACAAGCCCCTATCTTCTCACCTGGGGCTCTTGCTCTGAAATTCGTCTATAATTTCCAATATTCCCAAAAATGTTCATAGTGTTTGTAAGCCAGTGGAAAATCCCGTTAGACACCGAAAGCTGGGCTGAGAGTGGGTGGGGGAATAACAAATGGCACCAGAACTTGGAATGAGAGTGACTTGTTGGCCGGCATCAGGGACAAGTATGAAAAAGAAATCAGCTGAACCTCTCCTCGGCCCTATTCATTCAGAAAGCCATTTGCTATGACTATTACTTGGGGGGCGGGAAGGGGGGGGGGGGGCGATGGTTTCCTCTTACCTTGAAATGCTGTTTTTCTTTGTGTAGTTGAGAAATCTTAGTTGTTTTAAAGCTGTCCCAAGGCATGCTTTCACGGGGAGTTTATATGTCACACGCATACAGACCGGCACATCAGTAAGCCAAGACTACTAGGAGCCTTATTCAAACAGAGCTGTTATTTCAGATTGGAAAAAAGAGAAGAAAGCATATTTTTGTTCCTCTATTAAGACTAGAGAATTCCCAAGTCCATGGCCCTTCACTAAGGGTTCAGAATAGACGGGATTCTGAATGAGATCTGCCTGTCAAAGGGCTTTGGGCTCCTCGCAGGAGACTCTGTGCTGGGAGCCAGCCCTTGTGGAGGGGGATGGGGGGTGGGGTGGGGGGCACGACACCACCGGGATATCTTCCTCTAGTGTTAATGGGAAAAACAACCTTTCACTCACAAGATAAAGCCCAGGGAAAATACACCAAGAACTAATCCAAATGGCCTAGGAACTATGTCAATAGCTCTAATTTGGGATTTGTTTTTATTTTCAATGGGGTGAATCAATCAGAGAGCACATCACTGCAGTGGTAGATGGCCCTGTAATGCTGACCTTTTCCTCTAATTGCTTAGGTTTCTGGTGGAATTTAACTTGTGCAGTTGGTGGCACTCAGAAACCACAGCCAAAGGTAAGTAGATGCTTTGTTATCTTCTAGTCAGCCATTGCCATTGTTGTTGTTCATTTCTCTTATTCAAGTAGGGGCTCCACAATTTCACTGGTGTAGGGCAACTCTGGTATGGTGATTTCTAACACATATACATTTATATGTATTTTATGTATTATATATATATATATTTTATATATATTATATTTCTGTAACACTAATATTTATATAAATACATATATTTGTATTGATTTATATATTATTTTATTTATATTTATATAATTCATTTTAATATATTTATTTAATACTTTATATTTATATATCACTTTATATAATTATATATAATAAATTATATAATAGTATATAATAATTTCCATGATATAATATAAATAATTCATCTAGAATACATATATACATGTTATACTATAACATGTATATATGTATTCTAGATGAATTATTTATATATATATAGCACATATATATGTATGTATGTATATATATATGTATATATATATATATATATATATATATATATAGCACATATACATTTCTAGCACATACACATTGAAATTTAGACTGTTAGAGAGTTGCCTAGGACACTTGAAAGGTTAAATAATGATCAGAGACCTAGTAAACCTTTGAGGCAACACTTGAACTCAGGACTTCCTGACTCCTCTAATCCAAGCTGCCTCTAATGATCTCTTAAAATCTCCCAGGCAGTGACCCAGAGTTTCAACTCTCCTTGTTGGCTTTCACAAGGGAGGATTCCCATGTGGAAAATGTCATTCAGAATATGCCTCAGCACACACCCCAGTCATGTGCTTGGGAACTCCCCCACTGCACAGAGTTTGTCAAAACAATCTGGGATTCATGCCTTGGGAAGTTGCTCTGTGATCCTGACCCCGAGTCAGGCTGAACCTTTGCAGACTATGAGGGTTTGATCCTCAGGAACCTACAGAGAAAAGCCAACAAGTTGTCCAAGAAGTGCTTGGACCAACGTAAAATCTAAAGGAAACAAAGATTTCTGTGAATTCTTTCTCATAGAGAGATCATTTCTTCTTTCCCTTAAACTAGTCATCTCTTCATCTTTTTTTTTTATCATTAAAAAATTCATTCTTTCTTCATCAATCCTTTTTAGTTGTGATAATCCCATTTCAGCAGAACATGGCAAACATCTTAATCCAGGAAACCAGACCATCCTTATCCACGCCAGGTTTGAACAGGGGTGTAATTATTTTGAGGTCAATATTGTTGTGATTCCCATTTAATAGATATCTCAAAATAGATATCATAAAATGGGATGAGGAGATTAATTTGTTATTTATTAATCATTTTGCCCATCATAATTCAAATAAGGCATTGCTGCATTAGAGTAAGAAGCATCAAG
This sequence comes from Monodelphis domestica, assembly GCF_027887165.1. Lineage (NCBI taxonomy): Eukaryota > Metazoa > Chordata > Mammalia > Didelphimorphia > Didelphidae > Monodelphis > Monodelphis domestica. The sequence goes on from NC_077233.1 coordinate 10,340,594, forward strand.
AGGGAGGACGTATGGACTCAAAAAAGATGTGGGTTTGATTCCTCGCTCTGTGAACGGTTACCTTTGCCAACCTGTGTCTTCAGGAGGGTCTTTCCTGGTGAAAGATATGTGTGGAGCTAAATATTGTGGGCTAGTATCAAATTATCTTCCCCTTTGCAGTCTCTTTCATGTTGTGATCAGCACACATCTTTCTTTGAAAGGCAGCCTATGGCACTTTAACAGTTTTAATTGCAATATTTTTTCCCTTTTTTGATAAAATGAGAAATTTTGTCTGTTTGGAGTTTCCATCCATTAATAAGAGCCCGACTTCAAGAGAAATCCTTCATATCCTTAAAGAGAATAACATTTCTCAACACCTCTACCTTTGATTCTCCAGGTTAACCAACCCCAGCTGGTTCAGTTGAACTTCATGTGGGCTAACTCTTCACTACTCCAATGACCATCCTTGAGTCATCCTCCAACATTTTTATTTCCTTCATTGAGTGGGTTCCCCAAATCAGAATATAATTCTCAAGAAGTGATCTGAACCAGGCAGAGGGGACTACAGGATGGATAATGTAGTGTAGAAAAAGAATACTTCATTTGGAGTCAAAATTATGGGGTTTCAAGACTAGTTATATTTAAGAGCAGTTTGGGTATGGATGTCCTGGGTCGAGAGTCAGGAAGACCTGGATTTAAAGCTGGCTTCAACCACTTCTTGGCTATTTTACCCAGGGCAAATCATTTAGCCACTATCTCCTTCAGATATCTGGTCTATTAAATGGGAATCAGAGTAATATCTAACTCCAAATTTGTTGTATGGATCAAATGACAAGATATGTAAATCTCAGCATAGTGCCTGGTACATTGTTGTTCAGTTAGTTTCATTCTTATCTCACTTTTTGTGATCCTATTTGGGATGTTCCTGGCAAAGATACTGGCATGGTTCACCATTTCCTTCTCTAGCTCATTTTACAGATGTAGAAACTGAGGCCCACAAAGTGAAGTGACTTCTCCAGGGTCATATAGGAAGTTGTGTATGAGGCAGAATTAAAACTTGGAAAGATGACACTTTCTAACTTCAGGCCTATCACTCTGCCCACTGTGCCACCTAATTGCCCTTTTTTGGCATATAGTAGATACTTGAATGATTAACAAAATACATATGTGACCTTGGACAAGTCATTTAAATTTTCTTGGATTCAGTTACTCTTCTGAAAAATGAAGGGATTGGAAAAATTATTTTTGAAAACGTTTCCCATTAGAGAGTTATGATATGATTCCCTTCCTGAATATTATGCTTCTATTAATAAAATCTATGCTTATATTGATCTTTTTTTCCTTCTGTTATATCACACAGACTTCTTTTGAGCATGGGAATTTACTAAATTTTCCTTCCCAGTAATTTGGACATATTCAAATGACAGAATCATATCAAGCTACACCTCCTCTGTACTGAAGTGGTTGCATTAATTTTTTGAACCCAAATAAGATTTTACACTTATCTGTCTCCTTTAGATTGTTCTGAATTCTGAAATGAGAAACCCTAGGCTAGACTTACTCCTCCCAGAGCCTTTGGCAGCAATCAGAGATGACATGGGTTAAAACAAAGGTCTCTGATCACTCTAGTTTCTGTTCTTACGGTACCAGGAGTTTTTTCTTTAAAGACCATCAGAAGGGGCAGCTGGTTGACTCAGTAGATAGAGAGCCAGGCCTGGTGATGGGAGGCCCTGGGTTCAAATCTGATCCCAGGCACCTCTTAGCTATGTGACCCTGGGCTTAACCCCTACACTTAACCCCCATTGCCTAGCCCTTACCTCTCTTCTGCCTTGGATCCAATACATAGTGTTGATTCCAAGACAGAAGGTGAGGGTTTAAAAAGAAAAAAAGAAAGAATCAATATGAAGAGTAGATACTAAGACAGAAGAAAAGTGTCTAAAAAACCTAAAGATCATTGGAAGTGAAAATTTCTGTCACAGTTAACCTCCCTTGGATTGCTTTTTCATTTCATAGCACTCTTAAGGATAATTATTTAAAATGTAAAAAGGAAATGAATAATCTCATTTCAATGTCCTAATTGCCACATACGCTCTAATTTCTCCTACAGATACATTGAATAAGACAATTTCAGATATTTAAATTTTAAAAAATTGCCATTTTTTTAGCTTGTGAAAGTGCATTAAGATACAGATATCACCAATCACCTCCCTTGGGCCAGAGGATACGCATGGAAAGAAGACCCTCCCACCCTAGAGTGCCCAAAGTTTCCTGGTAGAAAGAACACAGGCTTGAAAGATGAAAGATCTCATTTAACATTGTGTCTCTGATACTTGGTGCCAGTTTTAGCTTCAGCGAGTCTTTTCCCTTCTGTGAGATTCAATAATGATATGCAGAAATGAGGGGATTTGATGCATTTGATGTTTTCTGCCAAAGGTTACTTCCAGGTTTGAACCACCATATATATAACAGGGGTAGGAATTCACAGTATTTACTAATTAAGAAATATACCATTCACAGAAAAGGAATCGAGGAATCAAGAATGACACTCTTAATATATGAGTGTTTTTATTTTCATTTCCCTGATTAGCAGAATATATCATTTTATTGCATAATTAGGATGTGGTCAACTGGAAGAATTTTACGTATTGGGTCCAATTAGAAGGAAAAAAACAATAGGAAGCAGAATATTTTCTAATTTTATTTACTCAATTTGTAGGGTAAGGGACAAATTTAATTGGTTGCTTCTATGTAGAAAATTACTTAATGAGGAAATTCTCTTGTATCAGTGAAGGATGGCACCTGCCTTGCTCCATATTGTCATGAGACGTTATCCAAAGCACTCAAATATTGACTTGCCTGGGATCATTCATCTAGTATTTATGAGTCAAAGATTGAACTATGAAAGAGGCTCCATCTCTGCTTCACCACATGGCCTTTTCTCTAAATATCTTAAATGCTTCCCATTGAAATATCTCAATCATCTGCCTCAAACATTTTTTCTCTACTTCATATTTTTCCTTAATTTCCTTAATGTGAGCATTTCCGTTATGGGTGTGATCCCACCCAATATCATGATCCTATCAAGTGGAATTCTTGTCCATGAATTCTCAGAAGAGGACCCCTCTCCAAAAGGTTACAGGATGACTTGTAATCATTTCAATATGTCCATTTTTCAATTGAAAAAATAAAAATATTGATTCTCAACTTTGATCTTTATGTCATCTATATTTCATAATTGATCCATCCTCTCTGACTTTCCCTAAGAGCTATCCCTGAAAATAAAGCATAAAAAGAGGAGGAAAATGAGTTCAGCTAAAGTACCCAACATTATATGAATTAGATGGAGTGTTCCACACTCCTAATCCCTACCCTCTGCAAGAAAGCAGAGGAAGTTACACACTCACACTCAAAGACACACACTCACAAATGAAAAATTATTGCTATGAAATTATAATGGCCAAGTTTTGGCCCAAAGGAGGGCCACAAAAGACATATTTGCCCTTTGAAACATTCAAGGATCACTGTAAATATTTTACGCTTCCCTCTCTCTTTCCATGACCAGCCCATCGCATTTTCCAGTTATATGTGAATCTGATAATATATTTATTCAGTTTCTCATATGGTAATCAATTCCTACCATGAAATATAGTACATAGACACATATGAATATATATGCTGATATATGTGTATTGAGATATATATGTGTATTTATAAACATACATAGATACACATACATACTGATGGACTATCTCAGTGCAACCAATGGTTAATGGCTTGGAATAATAAACATTCTTTATCCACTTAGTTTTCCCTATACAGATGGTGACCACACTATGAAACTTACCAAAGTCTTGCCATGTTACAAGATTGAATCCAGTCAGCAAAATGGCAAATTGGAACGGCCACCAACTAGAGATAATGCTTCCATTTAAACTCTGTGCTTAGATCCGTCCTGTGTTGGCAAGCATACTCCCCCCCCATTTTATACTTTGCTCAATATTAATTCTTCTCTCACTCAGTAATATACATATATGTATGTATACATAATACATATGTACATACATGTGTGTATACATATATATGTATGTAATTACAGATCTACTTAAATTCCATGCAATAAATTCTGCTTTGGTTGGCTTTATTTGAAATGCTTTATCCATCATAATGACAAGGCAGGAAAACCCTGGGCAAAAGCAATGGAGACATCTTCTTAATCCTCTTCATAATTCACGCCACCGTATAGCTTTCCAAATACTTTCTCAATTTGACTTGCCAATAGTATTCTCTAAGAGCTTTAGCAAACCATGCCAGCAGCACCATATTGAATACTTAAACCAAGAGCTGGCTATCTTTGTTCAACTGTTCTAATGTAATCCTTGGCTTCTTCTTTATTTGAATGGCAGAAGCTCAATTTAGGGACTTCTCTGGCATATGGAGACTCCCAAATGTGGAACAGAAAACTCTAGCCGGAGCCACTATTTTTCATTGATACTTTATGCTTCTAAATTGCCTTTTCTTATTGAATGTTGGCAACAAGAAGATTTTTCAGGGTGATGAGTAGAGCATAAAGCAAAGGTCTGTGATTCTAAAAGGGTAAATCTAAAATGTATGTGTCAGTATTGACATGGGAATAAATATTGAGTTGAATTCACCCTCATCTATCTGGACCAGTTAGGAGTTATTAGTTCCTTAAACACAGCAGGTGCTCACAAATGTTGATTGAATGAAGATTGAATGAGTTTGGAGAACTCATGAATCCCCTTCTTGTAGAGAGTAACATGTCATTCAGGGCGATATATAACATGGGCTGGTTTGTGTCTGTCATTAAAACAAATGCTTATATGTAGTTTGTTCTTGTAATTTCCTTTATATATATTTATATAATATGTTTCATATTATATAAATTATTATATCATATCATATTATATTATATAATTTATATAATAATCATGAAACAATAGTTTTCTCTCCCTCACACTATATAACATACTTCATCAAATCTATACATGATTATGTTTATTTGTGCACATGTTGTTATATACAATTGTAGAAATTGCTTGTCCTTCATAGAAGAAACTGATGTTTGTACATGGATTTGCTTGGTTGAGTTTTTGTAGCTGATAATGATGATGTAGCTACCAAAGGAAAAGCAATTTATAAAATTGTTTGGCAAATCCCTTGACTCGAGTGATAACAAAGACCCACATGCTTTCTGGAGAAATTCAAAGGGTTATGTGTAATAGACAACCCTTATGTTCATTTGATGCTGACACTGAGGATTCTTTTGTTAATTTTTTCTCAGCCCAAAGGTTGAAACAAACTCTGGAACCCTGTGACACAGAATATCCAGCCTTCGTCTCGGAGCGTACCATCAAGGAGACGACGGGCAACATTGCATGCGAAGACTGCTCCAAGTAAGCCCTCCTTTCAACATTTGAGGGAATTATTGATACACAGTTCATCTTTAAGCCATGCCCTAAATTGGAGCTCAGCAGCTCTATCCATTCTCTAATGTGAGGAGGTATAGTAAATAGACCCAAAAGGATGCTTTTTGTTGCTTAGAATTTTGATGGCATTTTTAAAAAAACAACTTACCCACTAGAATGTATGGGGATGTTATTCAAAAAGCTTCAGAGTTGTTGTTTCCAATTTTTTATTTTTTTTGGTGCAGCATTGTTGTTTGGGTGAGTGAAGATGTTTCCAATAAAATGGGTATTTCTGACTTCATCAGCTGTAAAACAGAGGCAGGATTTGGAACAGATTGTTATCCCGAAGTCCATGAACTTTAAATACATACATACACACACATACACACACACACACACACACACACACACACATATATATATATATATATATATATATATATATATATACACATACATATATTTGGTTTCCTTTGTAAGCTTTCATGGTTTATTATACGGCATTAAAAACAATATTCTGGGAAGGGCTTCATTAGGTTGATGCCAAAAGATATTTGACAAAATAAGGACAAGAGCCTCCAATTTAGAAGTTAGTGACTTAGGGTCAAGGACAGATATGGCCATTAACCAAAAACAAAGCACAAGTAGAAGATGATCTTCTTGAAGACATTGACTGGTTTTCCTTTTAGCAGGTATATTCCCAGGACCTACCAGAGCTCCTATTGCATTCATTGTGATCCAGGAGTCAGTTTGAGGATAAACAGGTGGGGAGGTGGACCAAACCTGTGATTGCCTTACTGTAGGGGACCATCGGGTGTATGCGATTCCTGCACCTGATATAGACCCTCAACTTGCCTATAACTGATCATATTAGAGACCATCCTAGGTCAATAAAAGGAGATCTGATTGCCATTTGGTAAGAATTAGAGGCAGAACTCAAATGGAATTTTACCTGGCTTCAGTACTGGTCCCCTATCCATTGTGTACTCTGCCTCTAACCTTTTGAAGTTTCTTGATGAAGGATTAAGTTTCATGATGAGTGTAATGGGGAAAATATTGAATATGGAGTCAGGGGTCCTGGGTTCAGATCCCAGATCTGCCACTTGCCATCTGTATGACATTGGTTAATTCAATGAATTTTCCTGAGCTTCAGTTGGTTCATCTGTAAAATGAGGACAAGATAAGTCCTAAAGTATCATCTAGCTCTGGCAACCACTGGTGGATGCTGCAGTGCATGGAGCACTGAACTTGGAGTCCAAAAGAGCTTAAGTTCAAATCCTATCCTGTCTCAGATACCACCTAGGTTTGGAACCCTGAGCATCAAGCTCTCTGGCCATCAGTTTGCTCATCTGTAAAAAGGGAATTATAATAATACCTACTTCCCAGGGTCATTTTGAGGATCAAATGAAATAAGCTCGATAAGAATTATAACCCCTAGATACTATTTTAGTTATTATTTATAATATAAACAATATGTTATATAACATAATTTGTCATAAATCATAATAATTCATTTCTTTATTGGATAGTATAATACATTGTTATAAATAAAAAACAAATTATGTTACAATAAATGCTACATACTTTCCAACGATGGTGGTGATGACGACAATGATGATTTCCTTTAATAAACAGAGAAACTTAAAGAGCACTTTAAGGTTTGAAAAATGTTTTTACATCAATTTCAGAGTTAATTTCCAAATTGAACTGAATTCCAGTCTAATGAAACATGTGCAGAACTTTTACCATTATATCCAGTAAGCATCTGCGCTTTAGAAGCTCATTGTATAGCGAGCTCTCTTTACAAACGTGTCTTGGTTTAGTACCAAAGCTGAGCTGATTTCTATCGCCTTGGTTTTACAGACAGAGTCAGTGTCAGAATCTCGTGGGTGCCCAGAGGGCTTGTTGCTCGGGGCTCTTTTTCAGAATTGGGAGTTTCTGAGATAGAACCTTCCCATTTGACTTGACTATGAATCTGAGCTATAAGTCCAGGCCTGTCCTCAGGCTAGCTCCAGCCAGGCAAGGATTGCCTTGCTCTGGGGTTTGGATATTCATGGCAGGCTTGGGCAGAGTCTCAAAACCACAGTTGGCGCTTACGCCAGCCTGGCGCCCTGTGGACCTCTGCCATAGAGCTTGGAGCCTCACTCTAGCCTTGGGTAAGGGCCTCCTCTTAGGCTTGAATGTATTAGGCTCTCCTGAGAGCCCTGTGCTAGAGCTTGTGGCCTCATTGCAGGCTTGCCTGGGACCCAGAACTTCATGGGGTGGCCCTGGGCTTCTCTGCTGTTGCCTTAGACAAAAACCTGAGGTCTCAAAGTTGACTTGTGCGCAGGTTGAGCACCTGGAGTAGGTGGAGGATGGATGGAGTGAGTTCCTTGTTGGGTGGCTTTGCTTCAGGCTGCCTCTGGCTTCTCTCCCCTCTCAGCCCAGGGAATCAGATGGTCTCTACCTATCTTCCAAGTTGTTTCGTGCAGAAAAGTAACTTCACTTTTTCCTCGTGTTGATTCCGTCACTCCGGTATTCCTTTTGAGGTGTTCTTTTAAGGTTGGCTTCTCGGAATGGTTCGAGCTTTCTCTGCTATGCTGCCCTCTTCCAGTATTTGAATTCCTCAGCGAGTCCTGTGTCCTAGGTACTGTGCTAGATAGTGTGGATGGAAAAGCTAAAATGAAAAACTGTCCTCCCCTCAAGGAACTTCTTGCTGTTGTTCTTCAGTTGTTTTCCGTCCTATCTGACTCTTCATGACCCCCTTTAGGTTTTCTTGGCAGAGATACTGGAGTGGTTGTCCATTTCCTTCTCCAGCTCATTTTACAGATGGGGAAATGGAGACAAACATGGTTAAGTGCACGTAACTCGTAAGTGTCTGAGGCCAGATTTGAAGTCAGGAAGATGAGCCTTCCTGACTGCTGTTCTGGTACTCTATTCATCTAGCTGCCTCAAGGGACTTGCTGAGAATGTCTAATTGGCATGATATACTTGAGACTTGGATCCTTGATTGTGGTATAGATCTGGTATCAAGCAAAAAATATAAATGATGTCAACATCACAAGGAAAAGGTAACTGCCCAGATATTAGCTCCATGCTGGTTCTCGTGCTTCTTAGGCACAAATTTGTTTTAGGACCCTGGACAAGAACTGACAAAAGAGCAGCAAGTGAAAAAGATCTGAGGGTTTTAGTGGACTACCAGTTCCAAATTAGTAAACTATGTGACACTGCAATATTGGATTCATTTCTATTCCGTAATCATTTAAGTGCTGAATACAAAACTAAAAACAAACCCTTTGTATTCACTTGGTCCAATGAAGACAACTTGGGCTTTCATTGAGGGGTAATGTCCAGAACTAGGGAGTAATATTACTCCAGCTGGTCACATCACCTCCGGAATATTTTGTTTCCGTCTGGGAGTCACATTTTAGGAAAGACAAGAATAAGCTACGATTGATTTGAAGGAAGAAAATCTGGCTAATAAGAAGTATTTATCATTTCAATGGTGTGGGTATGAGCAATCATGTTATACAAAGAGCAATTGAAGGAAATGGAAATGTTTAGCCTGGAGAGATGTGGGAGGAAGTATGCTCCAAGAGGGATTAGATTTGTTCTGTTTATTCCGTCATGGTAGGATTTTGATCATTAGCCATAGGTTACAGAGAGGCAGACTTGTTCAGCAGAAGGCAAACTCCTTAAGAATTAAAACTATCCCAATGGGTAACAGGCTGATTTGGGAGGGAAGAGGTCTACTCATGCCTCAAATCACCAAAAGTTTTCAAGCAATAACTTATCAGGGATATTGTATGAGGGATTCTTGTTCAGATGACCTCCGAGGCTCCAATCCATGTCTGAAATGTTAAGATTCGGGGCTCTTCATCCTTCCTTCTGGTAGATGACTTACTGTTTTCAGTTCGGGAACTAGGAATAATAGGCAAGTTACAAGCATGTAGTTTTACATAATTTAGGAGCTTTTCTATTTTGGAATAAATATGCAACATAAATATCAAAATGATATTATTTTATTATGATCTTCTTTCCCTTTCAATGACCTCAAATCAGAACCAATATTGCTTCACCACCATGACTAAAAAGTCTGATGTAGACCAGAAGGCCAAACCTTTGCATGTTGTTGACGTATCATTGGTCCAGAAAGATTTTCCCCTCTCTCTGGAAGTAATGAGATTCAATAGGACATTATCTCAGAGACAATTGCAGATTTCTACCAGCCTTTTTAGGTAACTTCAGGTCAGAGGGAACAACATTCAAAAATAACATGAGCCTGCAGTGACTTGGAAACTGAGTTTGGTGAAAATTATAGTATTTCAAAAATTATGCACTAAGATCTTTTCACAGAAAAAACATCCAGAGTCCCACAATGGAACAAAAAAAAGTTCTCTGTACATTACAAACTGGTCTCAAGGCACCCATTATTTTTTTTTCCTCCACAAGCAATGGCAAAACCAAAATGCAAAAAGCTCCAAGAACTGTTAGAGGATTCCCATGGGAACATGCTTCATGCTACAATTTACTCTTGGACTGTCATTAGCAATCTGCCCATCACTTATAAGATTTCAAACTACTCTAATGTCTAAATATTTTGTTTCAGTCCAGGAAACCGTTGAAGGTAGTCCTATACTGGACAGCAAAGACCTCTGGTTGCCAGAGTCCTTTGAAGTCTCCTTTGCCTTCAAAGTCTTCCTTTCATTATCTTTGGCTCCTTGGAGATGGAAACTCTATTGCTTGGGTGACTCAATGGCCCTCAGCGGAAACTTGCAAATCCCTCTGCTTAAAGAGTACATAGCTTTCTGTCTGTATCCTAGGCGCATATGCTATACTGTATGAGGATAATTTGCAATGTTTAAAAATGATTTTTGAAAATATAGGGTTTATTAAGAATGCGGGAGCCTAAAAGAAAATAAGAATTAACATAAGAATGTCATTAGGGTTGGCGGTTTGGCTAGCCTAACCAATAATTTTTGTCATTCAATATCCCAATGATTATTAAATTAATCTGTTATTCAAACAGCAATCGAAAACAACTCAACCCATATTTTCTGGGCATTTGTGACTGTCAACAAGTTAACAAAATTGGATATCTTCAAAAATGAAATGTTTTAATATTTTCCAGTAAGTTTATCCCCTTCTTCATTTCCCCCCGTAGCTGTAAGGGGAGGTCATAAGCATTTGTTGGGAAGCTGAAACTATCACAGGCCTAGTGAGAGCCATTACAAACATGATTAATCAAATTTAAATAGATGTACTCTTTTCAGTGGCAGTGCTGGATTAACTTTTCCAGTTCCTGTCAAATGTCACAAACCAGCAAAGCCGTCATTGGTATGGCAAACACATATTGGGGTTGTAGTATTATTCCTAACTTATCATTAGCCTTGGATGCTTCAATGCATATGTGATCTCATCAATGTGGGGACTCCTCCAACAAAGTAGATCGCATCCCATCTCGACTGGCATCCTGTGTGGCTCTTTCCATGTCTTCCCATAAATCTTCCTCAGGGTTTTCGCCCAACATCTTTTGCTCACATTCTCTTTCCATTGCGTGGGTACCAAGAGAACACACAGGCCCTTATGGGTTATCCCTGTCAACACCACATGTCCAGCTTTTCATTAAGTTGATAATTCTAATACTCTCACCAAAGTATGGCTGTGTCAGTTTCCTTTGAAGATCCGCACAAAGTCATTTGCTCTTCTTTCAATAAGGGAAGCCATCAAACATTGATTCAGTATTTTCATTATGCCTGGCACTGTGCTAAATGATGGAGATACAAAATCTAAATGTGGACTCTCAAACACAGAGGCTCCATTGAGACTCTAATTATTTCTGTGATCCCTACAATTACATGCTTGAATGTAACTCTTGTTTTCCTCCATAAGTTGTAAGCTTCTTGAAGGCAGAGTTTGTGTCTTTCTTTCTTTCTTTCTTTCTTTCTTTCTTTCTTTCTTTCTTTCTTTCTTTCTTTCTTTCTTTCTTTCTTTCTTTCTTTCTTTCTTTCTTTCTTTCTTCCTTCCTTCCTTCCTTCCTTCCTTCCTTCCTTCCTTCCTTCCTTCCTTCCTTCCTTCCTTCCTTCCTTCCTTCCTTCCTTCCTTCCTTCCTTCCTTCCTTCCTTCCTTCCTTCCTTCCTTCCTTCCTTCCTTCCTTCCTTCCTTCCTTCCTTCCTTCCTTCCTTCCTTCCTTCCTTCCTTTCTTTCTCTCTCTATTATGTACATACACAGTAATTAGCCTAGTGCTTGGCTATAATAGGGGCTTATTAAAAGTGTATTGATTAAATAATGAATTCATTTGGTATAATTGGCCTATGGAGCAATACTTCTAGAGATACCGTTATCCTAGGGAATGTAGTGATTTCTCTCTGATCTATCTGCACTCTTGGAATCTGTTGGGGTTGTGTTTCTTGTGATACATGATCCAATGACCATAAGTCCCACCATGGTTTAAAGATGGATAGATAGACAAAAGGGACAGCTAAGTGGTTCAATGTATTGAAAGGCAGGATTAAATATGGAAGATCTTGGGTTCAAATCTGCCCTCAAACACTTCCTAGATGTGTGACCCTGAATAAGTCACTTGACCTCCATTGCCTTTACTTCACTGCTTTTCTGTCTTATAACAAATAAACAGTATTCATCCTAAGATGGAAGGTAAGGGTTTAAAAATAAATAAAATGTATAGCCCTTAACATATAATTGGCCATGACTTGATGAGTGATGCCCCAGTAAGATTGAGATGACCAATTGCCCTCTTTATATCTGTCCTTCTATAGATCTGAGCCAATAGCTGAAACTGTTCGTTCATTTGTTTAGGCATGGTGTTTGTGTAGGCTAGAGAAGAAAAGACAAGGAGGAGTAGGCATGGAGGTGTTGATAGATATCTTCTGGTATTTAAATGGCTGCCATATGGAAGAGAGATCAAACTTTAGCTTGCCTCCAGAGGAAAGAACTTAGAGTAAAGGGTAGGAAGTTCCAAAGAGGCAAAATTAGACTTGGTGTTAGAAAAATATTCCTAATAATTAGAACTATCCAAAGTGGAAAGGGCTGCCTCAGGAGGGAGTGGGTTTCTCTCCCTTGGGAGATCTTGGAGCCAAAGCCACAGACTGGAGATTTTCTTTCAAATATGGAATACTGAAGATCTTTCCAAGTTGAACATTTGGTGATTCTATGAATCTTACTTAACCTAATCAAACCAAGTTCTATCAAGAGTCCAGTGGTGTGACACCATTTATTATATCATTGTGAAATGGTGCCATTTGGTGGACTCTTATTTCTAGGACCATTTGAATAATGAATTCTGTGTAAATTTGTGATTTGGCTCCAGGAATAGTCTCCTACATCTGTGAATCTCTCCAGCCTTGGCCTAGCACATCCAGGTTTTGCCAACAGGACTCTATTAACATTGTGCACCATTTAATTTTTAGGTGCCAACATATAACAAATTTTAGATCACATAATTTGGAAATATATAATAATTTATTGAAATGATGTTGTGTTTCTTATTCTGGAAAGTGCTGCCAAAACACGATGCAGATCTCACTTAGTCTGGGGAAGTCAATCCCCCATTCATTCTCGTCTAAAATAATCATTTGCTTGTTTTATGTATTGCCTATTTACTTGTGAACAAATCAGCTTTCCACATGAAAGGTAGACAAAATGCTTGCTTGGTCAGATGATGCCTAAGTTTCTTGGTTTTTCCCATGGGTTTTCCTTGGCATAGATTAACCCCAGTATTTTGCCATGTTGCGCGGTAAAGTACATAGCTGTGGATCACCCAAATCAAAGTGGTTTCTGTCACTATGCACTCTAACCTCCACACAAAGACAATCATCGTCCTCGGTTACTGAGAGACTACTACTAATATCCTTCTAATGTTGCAATTTTGTTGATCTAAATGATTAATATAAAGTCATAAGAGGAGACACAGAGTGTGAAAAACTCAAGATTACTAGCAACAAAGCCTTTGGCAAGTCCCACCAGGGAACTCATCCTCCCCCAAAATGGCAGGCCACTCCAGCACATGGAGCTGATTTTCTTCAAGCAGCTCAAGAAGAGCCTGTACTTTACCATCAACTTAAGTCTCTTCCTGTCACTCTAAGGAAAAGATTTGTTATTTTTTTTCCTGTTTCTCTAAGCAATGGTGATTACAGCCTTGATGAGCCAGCCAAAATGGAAAGCCAGGGAGGTGATGGTGTCTCTCCCCTTTGATAAGCAGTAGTTGGAAAGGTTTTGTGCAGGAAATGTTGCAAATTACTGTTTTCACTTACTGGGCCCATGATACAAAATGAGAGGGTAAGGTAACCCGGGCAGCCTCATTAGACAGGTCTCTACCTGACATGAATTAGTCTCACAAACAGTTTCCAGTTTAGAAGCTTTATTATTTTTTTAAACGTGTGGGAGACGGGAATTAAAATGAATTTACACTGGGCTGGGCAATCCAAATACTGGGTCTCTCCCCTTCCATGCTTCAGGGGAAGAGGGCATCAGGCCCTGGCAGTATTTTTAGAAAATGTTTATTTGTGTGTCGAATTGAGGAGTGAAATAAGGTATCCACATTTTTAATAGGAGAAAAGTGTATTTCTGTGGCTCATTGTTTCCCCTGTCCGGATGCCTACTGGGCCGTGTCTCCATCCTCTCCACCTGGGAGAGCGGCCCCTATTTTTCACTTGTCTCGCCTGCATACTGCACCTGAGCTGACTTCGGTTGTTGCCAAAGTCCCCGAGAGAGATTTGTGTTTATGAACTCATGGACTCGCCCTCCATTTGTTTAGGTTGGAAAGCGTTTACATATATGTACGGATATTTTTAAAAACTCCTTCTGATGTAGCAAAGAAACTGCAAGGATCAAAGGAGAAATGCTGCATGAAATATTGTACATTTAATATATACATAAAAATTCTGGATTCGGCCCACGTTTTCAAAGGACATTTTGTATGTTTGAGAAGGAAATTCCTTTCTTAGTGCTCCATTTCTCTTTGCAACTTGGAATTTTTCTTCTCCTTCATATTCATCTCTCCATGGAGGCCCTCTTAAGACTTGGCCAGGATGACCACCAGACCCAAGTCTGGTTTATCACTCCTGTGTGCCACACCCTTAGAGCCATTTGCTTGAAGGGACCTCAGCAAAGACCATTAATCAGTGGAACAACATGGTTCCCCCGGGTGTCTCGGTGGGTGGTGGTGGAAACGGATCAGGGTGTAGGATGCAAGCAGACACCACCCAAGTGAATGGATCCTCTAAGTGGAGATTTCCCGTGCCAAAGGACAGACACAAGCTTGTGAGCTCGGAATGGCATCAAGCAATCTTGAACCAGAGACATTCTGAAGCTCTCGCTTCTTAAAATGAACCTGTGCTTTCCAAAACTAAATTCTGAGGCCAGAGCAGAGATTTTTATTCCTAATGGCTATTTGCCCCTATCCCTACCCCTAGTGAAAACAACTCACTCCCCAACCTAGAGATTTCTTTAACTCTTGACACGTACTAGCTGTGTCTTGTTAGCATTGGCTATTTCGTAACTAAGTTAGTCTAAATGATAGGTGATCGTATGTTGGATACATTTCATCTTTCTGGAAGGTCTAGCTTAAAGAGCTGAATTGTTTTTATTCCATTTGCCCTGCTAATAATCCATCTAATCCTCAGATTCTTAACCTGGGTTCCATGATCTTTATAAAAACATATTTTGATAACAATTTCAATAAAACTGACTTTCTTTGTAATCCCTCCAATTTTTTTATGGACTTAAAATATTGTTCCGAGAAGGAGTCCCTAGGTTTCACAGGAGTGCCTGGGGTCCATGACATCAAAAGGGTTAAGACCTGTACTAGTGGTTTGCAAAGTGCTTCTTTGTGCCCAACCTGTAAGGCATGGGATGTTGGTACAAATTGTCCAAGTATACAAATCATAGGATAGTATCTGTGCAGGTGAAGTCCCCTGGCCTCTCCCTTTCATTCTATAGATAATGAAATTGGAGCTCAGGTCAGAGATATGACTTATCTAAGGCCATATAACTAATAGGTGGTGGAGCTAGAACTTGAACCCAGGTCCCCTGTTTACATCTGGTGTGAGCTGGTATGAGTCTAACAAAAACCATTTCTCTCTAAAGTTACGTGTAGTACATTTGTGCTTTCTATGGAAGTCTAGAGAGGTATATTGTCTCAAGGTCAAGGAATTGCAGAATGATCAAATTGGAAGGGACCTTAGCAGCCATAAATCCAAGACAAATAGCAAAGTCATCCTCACTTCTACATACCTGAATGAATGTATGTCTAGGAAGGCCCAAGTAGGGGAGACAACTCCCTGTCCAGCAGACTCCTTCGTCTTTAAGCAGTCCTAATTCTTAGGGAGATCTTTTTCTTTTTGACTTCTCAGTGATCTCTCCCCACTCATCCCTCATTCTGCTCTCTGGCCTGAAAGAGAATGAATTTCATCTCCCCCCCCCCTTCCAATATTTGAAGTTCAGTGATAAGTGGTCTTCTTCTCCCTTCCCAAAGCCTTTTTTTTTCCAAGCTAAATATGGCCAGATTCTTCAGCAGATCCTTATAACAACATGATCCAAGGTCCTTCACCCTCCCAGTTGTCCCTCTTCTATGCACCCTCTAGCTTATCAGGGAACTTTTTAACTATGGCACCCAAACTTGAACATAAGGAGGTCTGATGAGGGCAGAGTACAGTGGGACTGCCACCTTCCTATTCTTTGATGCAATCCTTATACTCTTGTATAGTTCCTGGCACACAGTAGGAGCTTCATCAACCCAGAGGGATTTGACTACGTCACTCCCAAGATAATTTTTTGACTCCCATGTCACGCTGGTTACTCCCATTGACCTAGAAGGCAACCCAGACTCTCAGATTATGTCTGATTCCTTTCTAGCCACATCTCCTCATCGTATATTTGTGTGACTCACTTTTTGTCATCATGTTTAAGACTTTACATTCATCCGTACTCCAGGCTACCTCCAAGGATCAGCAGCTATTTTGACATCCCTGAATGAGAGTGAGATAAATGTCGTATTTCCTACCCAAAAGATAATTAAACAATCCATTAAAGCAGTTACAGAGATACTAGCTTCACCATTTGGGGAGAGAACTTTGTAATAGTAATAGTATTTATACTGGATGGGGAATCAGAAGAACTGGGCTGTAATGCTGGCTACTTCCCACAGCACAGTAACCCATAAGTAACCTTGGACAAGTCATTCAACTCTTTGGACCTCAGTGTCTTCATGTGTAAACTAAAGTGGTTGGGTTAAATGATTTCTGAGCTTTCTCCCACATGTTCAGACATGATTCGATATTTCTATTATCTGGACTTCAGAGATAATCCCTCACCTTCTGTCTTAGAATCAGTACTGTGCACTGTGTATAGGTTCCAAGGCAGAAGAGAGGTAAGAGCTAGTCAATGGGAGTCAAGTGATTTGCTCAGGGTCATGTAGTTAGGAAGTATCTGAGGCCAGACTTGAACCCAGGACCTCCTTCTCTAGACCTGGTTCTCAATCTACTGAGCCAACTAGAGCCCCCAGATATAGTCATTTATGATGACAGAGACTCTAACTATCTAATTTTTTTTTCATAGTAAAGCTTAATGGGATGGATCTTTCCACAGAACACATTTAGGTATTTTTATTTACCCCATTTTTATTTTGCCTTTTTTTTTTGGTGAGCCTTTTACCCAAAGACAACTTAAAGACATAGCGATTACTTTCAGGAATTGAATATAGAAGGAAGATTTGGGCCAGCTAGGTGGCTCAGTGCATAGAGAGAGCCAGGCCAGGAGACTGGAGGTCCCGGGTTCAAATTTGATCTCAGATACTCCCTGGCTATGTGACCCTGGGCAAGTCACTTAGCTCCAGTTACCTAGCTCTTACTTCTCTGCTGCCTAAGACTTGATACTTATTATCAATTCTAACACAGAAGGCCAGGATTTATTTTCATTATTTAAAGAAAGAAGGATTCTAGAGCAGATATTCATATCCTGGGCCTATATATGTGGACACATTTCCATTCATTTGGACGTGGAAAGACTAGCTATTAAATAGGGGAAATTGCATTGTCATTTTTACCAACCTCTATTGTCTTTTGTAATCCTGTATATTTTATTGTACACATTTAAATATATTATTTGGAGAAGACAGTCCTATGGACTTCCAGATGGATTCATGACAAAGGAGCTGAAGAAGCCCAATTCTATGGGACTCTGACATGCAGTCATGGATGAAGCCCTCAGTTCTGCTTGCTAACCTGTTAGGGTCAGGGAGGCTGCCCAGTAGTTAGAGTACCAAGCCTAGAGTCAAGAAGACCTGGGTTCAAATCGGGAACAAGACCTTAACAGCTGTGTGACCACGGACAAGTTAATTGACACTGCCTCAGTTTCCTCATCTCTAAAAGGAGCTGGAGAAGGAAATGCCAAACCATTGCAGTATCTTTGCCAAGTAAACTCCAAATGGGTTTACAAAGAGTCAAACATGACTGAAAATGACTGAACAACAAGAACTCGATAGGAGAAACCTGTTTTGAATTTAGCAGGAAACCTGAAGGGAAACATCTGGATTTAGTGGTGGTGGGCAGCGTTCTTCCCCCTGAGTGCTTGGACTCCAGACTTTTTGGGAAATTCAGAACACTAAAGAAATGGACGGTCATGGTTGGACCATTAATGGACTCTTTTTTGATAGAGAAGAAGTGCGATGACCCAACCCAACAGGGAACTCAGGGAAGATTTCAATGAGTTTGTTTTCTGTTTAGAACACCGGCATTTCCCCATATTTGAAATCGAGCCCCAGGAGCATATCTAAGTCGTGTCATTCACTGAAACTGAAGACGACGACGTCACCTTGAGTCATTCTGTTATGGTTGACTCAAAAAAAAAAAAAAGAACCTGAACAGCAATAATAATAACATAGATTCAAGCTTCCACATAAGCCCCTGGGAGGCATGTGCTCATTTGAACCTCACAAGTACTGTGGAGAAAAGAGGAAAAGTCTCTGACTTTCACTGATGTGGTTCCTGATGCTCAGAGGGATTAGGTAGGTGGGGGGTCTCAGCATCAGATGCAGGATTTGAACCCTGGGCTCTTTGACTGTGTGTCCAGCACTTTTCCAGCTGAGTGAATCAAGTCCCTCCCTTGTAAATATGGCTTCAAAATTATCCCAAGCAGAGCTAACCAAGCAAAAGTCCCCACTTCCACACCCGAGTTACTACATAGCAAAATATTGAATCATGGAAAACGCAACGTGGTAAAGGCGAATCTAGTTTGTGAGACTGCTAGTTCCTACTCAGTAACACCAGAGGACAATCCACTATTGTTCAGAGAGGAATTTCTGTGTCTGTAACTTTCTAGTCACGCCAAACCCAAATTAGGAAGCTCCAAGGTGGGAAGAGACCAGTTCGATTTCTGCCTCTGATGCATCCTCGCAGTGTGACGAGGAGCCACTCCAGCATCCCCTCAGTGCCCCCACCAACTCATTAGCAAAGAAGATGCCTATTTGCATTGATGGAGGGAATTGTTCTTTATTACCTAAATAATAACAATAGATAATAATGGCATTTCTCTGAAGCCTCCTCTGGGTCAGGAATTGTGCTAAATTTGGGCTACAAATTAGCAAACACCAAACCACTTCCTAATTTGGCCTCCCAATAGGACAACTTAGACCCTTCAGATAATATTTTGAATCCTTATATTCTGTCACAGACTCAATACTAAGTATTGCTTCAAAAATAGAAGAACAGTAAGAGCTAGGCAATTAGGGTTAAGTGACTTGCCCAGGATCATACAGCTAGGAAGTATCTGAGGCCAGATTTGAGCTTAGGCCCTTTCTTCTCTAGCTCTGGCTCTATAGCCACCAAGCCACCTAAAATTGGAAGAATTTGAAAGATATGCTCAGTGATCCTCATAACTCTTTTCCAAAGTAATTAATATTATTATCTCCATTTTATAGAGGGGAAAACTGAAATTCAGAGCACTATAATTTTAACCAGCTTTCATGATTATTTAAATACAGTATCACAGAGTTCATCAGGGTCTTGGGCATGATTTGAACCCAGAACTTTTTTACTTCAAGTGTGGAGTTCTAACCCCTTTGCCACATGACTTGGTCTGACAGTTGGTGAAATGTGGCTTTTCAGATCACTTGTGATTTTTCTATAATTCCCCACATCAAGAACCTCTGATTGGATGCTTTTCTTTTCAACTGACCACTTGTCCAACAAAGCTTGGAGGGGGTTCCTTTCGGGTACAGGCTAGATGGGACTGATCAGAATAAGAGCCCTGCTGTACGTTCTGCTTAAAAGTTTACAGGGTGTCATCTGTTCCATCTCATTGGATTATCCCACCAGTCTTATACGGTGGGTGTTATAATTTATTTCCATTTCTTAGATGAAGAAACCAAGACAGAGACAGGTTGGATAGTCCAGCTAACAAATGGCGTAGTGATGTCCACTGAACTCCCTCCCTCCCAACTCTCCCACTCTGGAATTCTGGGAGTTTCTGCTTTCCATTCCAGCTTAAGACGATTTCCCTTCCGTGTGGAACCTAGAAATCCATTCTAGACGATGTCTCTTCTCAGGAGCCAAATTAATTCTTTCATTTTCCAAGGAAGCCATATTCAAATGGCATTAGCCAGGCTCATAAAGTCTTCAAAAAGACTTGGATGTGTGAACTTGGCTCGAATTGCCACTAATCAGTAAAATTAAAGCAACTGTGAACAATTGTTTAGATTAATGAACCCTGATTAAAACGGATCAAATGCCCAGGCTCTATTAAAGTCAAATAGCGCTAGGAACGAGTCTGATGATTCCCGGAGCCCTGAGAGAGCTTCCAGAAGATTGTGTTCATGCTATTGATTAAAGGGACTACCAGGTGGGGCTCTTCACCCCCCTTTCGATGTGGCCTCTATCATAAAGCGCATGAGACGAAATGAATATCTGGTTGGGACAAAGGAGGAGTAGAAGGAGAATAAACCACCCTGGCTGTGTTAACAAGAAGATTGTTGGGCCAACTGGAGAAGAAACACCAACCAATCTGCCCCATTGAAAGAGTCTTTAGGGTCTGGCTTAAGATGTGTGTTAGCCATGTCTCTACACGTAATGTGAAGTGGAGAATTAAGATAATTATGTCGGTAATTCACAGAAGAAGACAAATAACAACAAACATCTTAAAAACTAATTTATCTGAATGCTGCAGTCTAACTTCTTTTCACTCAGGTCTTCCAATCCACTCAGCTCCAGAGGCAACATCAGTCACGTTCCACAGGGTTTCCTCAGGATATGTTCAAACTGGCCTGGCAAACTACAGTCGTCCCAACTCTGTCGTTGGTGAGGATGGCACATTGTTTTTGCTGTGCTGGTTTCCTGTATTACTACTCATCGGAAGTCATCAGACTTGGCCAGAGATGAGAGTCAGCATATATAAGACCATAAAGCTCAAAATCTTTTTTTTTCTATATTTGGTACATTTTAATCATTTTAATCCTCACAACAACAATATGTGGGACTGAATTGTGCCCATTTTACAGATGTGAAAACCAAAGTCAAGAAAGCCCTTGAGATTTATCCAGAGACACCTAACTTTTAAGCACTTTTTGAATCTTTTTTAAGCACTAACTTTTAATCAAGATTCTAAGACAGCGCTGCCTGATTCAAAAACTAGCGTTTGCTATCTGGCAAGGGCATTCACTCCTGAAACTAGAAGAAAGAGGGGGCAAATTGGAATCGGAACAGCGATTTAAAGAGCATGGCACAAGCTCAGAATCTTCCATTAGAATAAGGGTCCTCAGAGATCATTGAGTCCAACTAGATGACCAGCACCTTCAGACAGAGTCCATACTGGTTTTGGACAGCCCCAATGATTAGGAACTCTGGCTTGTTTTTCTGATATCAGACCCCATTACTCCTGGTTCTCACCAATGGGACTGAGCAGAGCAAGCTGAATCCTTCTTTGATAAAGCAGAGATGGAAAAGATAACTTGCCATCAACTCTTATTCTATGCAAGGCAACAACGTCGCTCAGTTGACAGTATCAGGAAGATTCCTCTTTCTGCGTTCAAATCTGGCCTTGGACACTTATTACCTGTGTGACCTGGACAAGTCCCTTCACCCTGCTTGCCTTAGTTGCCTAATCTGTAAAATGAACTGGAGAAGGAAATTGAAGACCACTCCAGTATCTCTGCCAAGAAAAGCCCAAATAGGATCATGACAAGTTGGATGCAACTGAAAAATGACTGACCAACAACATCATCTTTCCTTGTCTCCCAAACCTTGGAAGATGATCTCTAGTTCCTTCCAAGAATTCTTATGTGGAATGAGTTCAAGGAACTTCACCATCTTGGTTGTCTTTCTAGGGATGCTCTCTCTTTTATGTGATGGGCAGAACTGAGCAAAATACTCCAGTTGTAATCTGACTAAGGCTGGTACAGAGGATGCATCGCCTCCTTGTGCTGGTCTTTAAAGAGTTTCAGATCTCATTACCTTTGTTGGGGGAGAGGAGGAGGCACAATGTCACATCACTGATTTATAGTCAAGTGGTAGGGCACCCCCATCCCCAGATTCTTTTCAATAGAATGTCTGACCCCACCTAGAACTTGGGAAGTTATTGTTTTGAACCCCAATATATGACTTTCTCTTTATCCCTAGGAAATCTCATCTATTTGAGCAGCCTCAGGTTACAGCCTGTCAAAATCCTCAGATCTTGACTCTTGTCAGGGGAGTGACAAAAAGGCTCTTCTAAGAACAAATAAGAATAATAAGCAATTTTTAGCTCAACCTTGAGGAATCTAGAATCTATTCCAAAAGGCCTCTTGTGGTTCTTGATTCTGAAATGCCAGACCCTCCCCATAGAATTTGAATAAAAGCTGACAAGTCACTTCAAGGAAATGTTTGGGAAGGGAATGGGAGTAAATGCAGTAGACCACAGTGGAATGAAATCACCACAGCAGCAAAATTAGGAGGTGCTTAAAAGACAATGGGACTCCATGGGATCAAGTACTGAAGCTAGGATCAGCAGCCCTGAGAATTTGGTACTATTATTCTCTCTGGTTTACGTTTGAGTTAACTGAATTCAGGTTAAATGACTTGTCCAAGGTCACACAGTTAATAAGTATCCAAATCAGATTTGAACTCAGACCTTCCTCAGTCCCAGGCCAGCAGTCCCTCTATGGCCTCCCTAGCAGCCTGACTTTATACAGTGTTTAGAGTTTGTAAAAGACTTTACATACATGCTTCCTTTTCATTCTCACAACCACTGTAAGGGCAGAGAACTGTTATAGATGGGAAAATATAGACCGAAAGGAATTAATGACTTATCTAGTGTCATATAACTACCAAATATCTAAGACTGATTTGAATTCAGGTCTTCCTGACTTCCATTCTAGAAGTCTATTCACTATGCCATCCAGTCTTAGTGAAGGATAATAGAAACATTGATTCAGAACAAGAAAAGACCTCAAAAGCCATTGAGGCCAATCCTTCAATTTATAGGACAGGAGAGTCCAAAAAAGGAAATCAAAGTCACATGGGAGGCAAAGAAAGGATTTGAACCAAAGTCCTTTGTCTCTGAAGCCATTCTTTTTGCATTTCACTATGCTGTCCCCCAAGATGGTTGGAGAGCTTAGAGGATCCTTTGTCATTCTGCATCTGTTTCCATCATCCTCAATCTTCATTAGTGAAAAACAAAACAGAGACATGGATTCCCTTCTCAGATTAATTCTTCAATGGAAAGAATTTATCTCTCTGTCCCACTAACCATCTATTCCATCCATCCATCCATCCATCCATCCATCCATCCATCTATCTATCTATCTATCTATCTATCTATCTATCTATCTATCTATCTATCTATCTATCTATCTATCTATCTAATCTATCTGTCTGTCTAACTATCTGTCTGTCCATCTATTCATTTATCCATCTATCCATCCATCCATCCATCCATCCATCCATCCATCCATCCGTCCGTCTGTCTGTCTGTCTATCTATCTATCTATCTATCTATCTATCTATCTATCTATCTATCTATCTATAATCTCTCTGTCTATCTTTCTGTCTGTCTGTCTGTCTGTCTACCTCCTGGTTTAATGAGACCATATAATACTGCCTGTAGTTTTAGACTGGGATTTATTTTCTCTCTGTGATAATGGCCAACATGATGTCACTGATTTCTGTTCCTTTTCTGAGGCTACCCCTGTATTTTCCAAGCCATAAAATAAACCTCAAAATGTTTATAGAGGTGTGCAATTCTGTCCCGGGGTCAGATTGCCAAACCAAATTAGATTTTTGTTTTGTTCAGCTCTGGCCCTGCAGTACCAAGCTCTCACTTTAGCTAAGGTTTCTGAAAAAGCAACTGCTGCAAAAGTTTAAAGGGAGACTTCTCATATCACGCAGGCCAATCCTGAAGTAGCCTCACATTCCAAAGTGCATCTCTTGTCTCTACAACTGCAAAGCCCACCTCTGCTGGTACCTCCGGTTGTAGGCATATGACATCAGAGCTGGAAGCAACTTCAGAGATGTAACCTCATCATTTCTTACATGAATAAATGAAGATCCAGACAGATTGTCCAATGTCTCAGGTCACACAGCGGCTGACAGGATGAGAGATCAAATCACTTGTCCTTGGATTATAGGATCACAGACTTAAGGCTAGAAGGGACCTCCCAGATAAGCTTCACTTCAAAGATGAAAAAATGGATTTTTCAAAGGGGACATTGCTAATGAGGGCAGAGTTTGACTTGGAATCTACCCCACCCTCTGACTTCCAGTCCCCAAGCCCTCATTAATATAATGTTATAGTCAGCTTCTGGCCACCTTTGGCCTTTCCATTATCCTCTGAGTCACTTGCAGTCTTCATTCTTCTAAGGTCTGCGGCCCTACATAAGTCTTGAGGGGATTTGGATAGCTAATAATAAGGAGGGTGATGATTTTCATGGCAAAGAGCAGTTCGGAGTCACTGGAGGTGTTGCTTGTTATCCAGAATGAGATCCAGCCCTCTCTTCATCATACTCATTTCTAATGAACTAGTGCTGCCTATCCAAACTATGCTAATTTATTACATCACCCAAGTATTCACCTACCACAGCATGGACAGGACGTAGGCAACCACTTCTCTTTCACTGCTAAAATTTGGAACCTTTCGGTGTTCTGAAAATTTCCTTTTGGATTCTGGGTCAAGCCCACCTCCATGAATTTCCCAGAAACTCTCAAAATGACCTCACCATTCATCTTTGCCTTGGGAGTACCACAGCAGCCGAGCCCTGTCACTAGCCCCTGCCCCATCATTTATCCTCAGGAAATGTCCTGGGCTTTCCCGAAGGGTCTTTCCTCATGAGCAGGCAAATCTAAAATTGACCAGGAGGACACGAAGGTGTATAATGTCAAAGGTCATGTGGAATTTTAACAGATGGCGGCCTCCCTTCGCTGGGCCCCAGTAGCACTTCCTTCCCAAATAGGGCTCCACCTCAGAGCTGTTCCCCAGGTATCTTCAGAATGAAGGACTGTCATTTTTCTCTCTGCTTGGTTTTGTGACTACGTTTATATTTAAATATTTGACTGGACAAGAAATAGATCCTCCCCTCCCCCCCCAAACGCTTACCCTCCTTTCCAGGACTGTCAGGTACACATGATTCATGTATCCTATGCCGTTCATGGTCCTGGGTCTTTTATCAAACCGCAGGACTGCATCTGACACGTCTTGGAATGAATCACCTTGGATTGGAGTTCTTTCTTTAAAAAAAATCAAACTGTAAATTTCTATGGACATTAAATTAATTCAGTTGAACTGTTTTAAACATGCCTAGGAATTAAGAGTATATAGGCCATGTGTACATTGTTATTGCCTACCCCCTCAATGGTACACGGGAAAGCAAATCCCCAGGAGCAGACAGAGCATGATCACGGGAAGCTGCCCTGTTAATATCTCAAAATGTCAATAGACGTTTTTGCCCTGTTTTGCATCTGTCCCTTGTGATGAGTCATATACATTGTTCGACTCATTCACAAAGAATAGCCCGGACACCTGAGCAGAGGACTCCATTCACAGGTGAGGAGAAGCAACATGGAACATGGATTCAGTCCTTTGTCACCATTAGAAAAGGTCTATTCAAGAGAAAGCTTACATGGAGAGGCTTGAATGGCATTGAGAGAGCCCTGAGAAATGTCACTTAGGACCCCAAAGGTGACAACACCCAAAACAGTCAGCCAGAGAGCCAACTCCATTTCCTCCTCCAAATTTTGGCCATCCCTCTCTCCTGCATGGTATGTCTCAACCCTGGCCGCAGATAGAAGCAAAGAGCTATTGCTGCTTTGGGGTCCTCGACGTCTTTGGACTATTGGAAGTGTTTGTCTATTGGCCAATATCTCCTTCTATAATATCTCATACCGTAGCTTTGGCGATTCCTTATTCTCCAGGATTTTCTGTGAACTCTCTAATCTTTTGCTAACCCTTCCTTCCTTCCTTCCTTCCTTCCTTCCTTCCTTCCTTCCTTCCTTCCTTCCTTCCTTCCTCCCTCCCTTTCACTGTCAGAAGTTATTAGAATGGTCATTGCAATGTTTTTCAGTGAATCAACTTATCTCCAAGCATTTACTGAGCTCCTACTCAAGGCAAAAGGGTATCTCTCCCCTCAGGCAGTTTGCCTATTATTATAATTTACTGAGTGGAAAAATGAATTTCCTCCTATTTCCCATGTAAAGGGAGGTCCCCTTTGATCTCATACAGGGATCTGGGACTCTTAAGACAGGGACTGTGGGGACCATGTTGTTGCAGAATATAAGATTTAGGTGCTGAGTGCCATCATCCATGGATTTCCAAGTCCTCTTTGCCCTATTCTTAGTAGTAAAAGCTTCTGCCTAGGAAGAAAGAGCCACAAGAATAACACCAGTCATTCCAGTAACGTGGGTGCCTGGCCTCACACATTCCCTCCCAGATTAGAGGAAGATTGGGAATATTCTCATTCCTGGGGACCTCATCAGCAAAAAGAGAAACCTTCCCACCATGAAGTAGCATGTTAGTCTTCATGTGCCACCTGTCTTTTATTGGCATTGCTTTGGACCACCCTTCCTCATGGGATGTCCCTGTCTTGTTTCTCATGCTGGTTTTTTCTTTCCATTTCAAATACATCAAAGGCACCTGCCTTTTGATGACAATACCTTATGCAGGACACCCTGCCCAGGCTGGTTTCAAGGTGTGCATCTCTTCCATAAACTAGGGAGAAGCTTCCTAGGCCCAGGGATGAGTTGAAGATCTTTATTGACTCAGTCTGTCTCCAAGATAACCAACACGCCAGCAGGACATTGTACTCTCTAGACAAAGCCTGATCCTCAGTTCTTTATATCACTGCCTGCATCAATGAAAACCCACCACAAAGGGAATGCCATAATGCTTCTTTTGTGGGCATTTTCAAAAAAATTATTCAATGGAACAAAAGATGTAGACAATGGGCTGGCACCACTTAATCTCCTCACTTAACTTGGAGGACTTAGAGAGCTTTTCCCAGGCTAGTAAAAGTAAAAGAAAAAAGGAAGAGAGTGAGAAAACACTGGGGCTACATGGCTGCAGAGAGAAAACCAGATAGCATCCCTCAGGCTGAGGTGGGTCTGATGTGTGGAGATATGGGGTGGGACAGGGAGGAATGTGGTGATTCCATGAGGTAGAGACTTGGGAAAATGAAATGATAAAGAATAGAGGGTATTTGGGAATGGAATTGGAGACCCTTTGGTTTTCCTGATAGTACTCTCAGTCCCCAGGATGGTTTTTTTGCTTTTTTTGTTAATTTTCATCTTTCTTTGTATCCCAAAAACTTGGCACAGTGCTTTACTAGGCATTAGACCTTAATAAATGTTCATCAGATTGAGTTGAATTGGATCCAATTGTAGAGTCCCCTCTTCCTGTCTTCTCTCTCTTTCCCATTGAATTTTCTCAGCCTTTTGCTGAGACCCCATTGGCACTTTGAGAATGATACTAATTGTAATACCGATATGAATATGAAAATTAATTCAAAGACTAATATTATTAATAATATCCATATCTGGAGCCAGGAAATCGGTGTTCAGATCCTAGCTCTGCTACTAAGTACCTGTGACTTTGAACAAGACTCTGAACCTCTGTGAGCCTCAATTTCTACATCTCCAAAATGAAGACATTGGACTTAAGCTTCTTTTTTTTTAAATTTTAAACATTTTATTTGGTCATTTCCAAACATTACTCACTGGAAACAAAGATCATTTTCTTTTCCACCACCCCCCTCCCACCACCTTTCCCTTTCCCATAGCCGACGCACGATTCCACTGGTTATCACGTGTGTTCTTGACTCGAACACATTTCCATGTTGTTGGTATTTGCATTAGAGTGTTCATTTAGAGTATCTCCTCAGTCATATCCCCTCAACCCCTGTAGTCAAGCAGTTGATTTTCATTGGTATTTTTACTCCCACAGTTTATCCTCTGCTTGTGGATAGTATTTTTTAGATCCCTGCAGATTGTTCAGGGACATTGGATTGACACTAATGGAGAAGTCCATTACCTTCGACTGCACCACAATGTATCAGTCTCTGTGAACAATGTTTTCCTGGTTCTGCTCCTTTCGCTCCGCATCACTTCCTGGAGGTTGTTCCAGTCTCCATGGAATTCCTCCACTTTATTATTCCTTTTAGCACAATAGTATTCCATCACCAACATATACCACAATTTGTTCAGCCATTCCCCAATTGATGGGCATCCCCTCATTTTCCAATTTTTGACCACCACAAAGAGCAGCTATGAATATTCTTGTACAAGTCTTTTTCCTTATTATCTCTTTGGGGTATAAACCCAGCAGTGCTATAGCTGGATCAAAGGGCAGACAGTCTTTTATCACCCTTTGGGCATAGTTCCAAATTGCCCTCCAGAATGGTTGGATCAATTCACAACTCCACCAGCAATGAATTAGTGTCCCTACTTTGCCACATACCCTCCAGCATTCATTACTTTCCATAGCTGTCATGTTAGCCAATCTGCTAGGTGTGAGGTGATACCTCAGAGTTGTTTTGATTTGCATCTCTCTGATTATAAGAGATTTAGAACACTTCTTCATGTGCTTATTAATAGTTTTGATTTCTTTGGCTGAGAACTGCCTATCCATGTCCCTTGCCCATTTATCAATTGGAGAATGGCTTGATTTTTTGTACAATTGATTTAGTTCTTTGTAAATTTGAGTAATTAAACCTTTGTCGAAGGTTTTTATGAAGATTGTTTACCAATTTGTTGTTTCCCTTCTAATTTTAGTTACATTGGTTTTGCTTGTACAAAAACTTTTTAATTTGATGTATTTCAGATTATTTATTTTGCATTTTGTAACTCTTTCTAAGTCTTGCTTGGTTTTGAAGTCTTTCCCTTCCCAAAGGTCTGACATGTGTGCTATTCTGTGTTCGCCTAATTATCTTATAGTTTCCTTCTTTATGTTCAAGTCATTCACCCATTTTGAATTTATCTTGTTGTAGGGTGTGAGGTGTTGATCTAAACCTAATCTTTCCCACACTGTCCTCCAATTTTCCCAGCAGTTTTTATGAAATAGTGGATTTTTGTCCCAAAAGCTGGGATCTTTGGGTTTGTCATATACTGTTTTGCTGAGGTCACTTATCCCAAGTCTATTCCACTGATCCTCCTTTCTGTTTCTTAGCCAGTACCAGATTGTTTTGGTGACTGCTGCTTTATAATATAGTCTGAGATCTAGGACTGCAAGGCCACTTTCCTTTGTATTTTTTTTTCATTATTTCCCTGGATATCCTTGATCTTTTGTTCTTCCAAATGAACTTTGTTATGGTTTTTTCTAAATCAGTAAAAAAAATTTTTGGAAGTTCCATGGGTATGGCACTAAATAGATAGATGAGTTTGGGTAGGATGGTCATTTTTATTATATTGGCTCGTCCTACCCATGAGCAGTTAATGTTTTTCCAATTGTTCAAGTCTAGTTTTAGTTGTGTGGAAAGTGTTTTGTAGTTGTGCTCATATAGTTCCTGTGTTTGTCTCGGGAGATAGACTCCTAAGTATTTTATTTTGTCTAAGATAATTTTGAATGGGATTTCTCTTTCTAGTTCTTGCTGCTGAGCTCTGTTGGAATTATATAGAAATCCTGATGAAATATGTGGGTTTATTTTGTATCCTGCAACTTTGCTAAAGTTGTTGGTTATTTCGATTAGCTTTTTGTTTGAATCTCTAGGATTCTTTAAGTAGACCATCATGTCATCTGCAAAGAGCGATAATTTGGTCTCCTCCTTGCCTATTTTAATGCCTTCAATTTCTTTTTCTTCTCTAATTGCTACTGCTAGTGTTTCTAATACAATGTCAAATAATAGAGGTGATAATGGTCATCCTTGTTTCACTCCTGATCTTAATGGGAATGGATTTAGTTTATCCCCATTGCAGATGATATTAGTTGATGGTTTTAGATATATACTGTTTATTATTTTTAGGAATGGCCCTTCTATTCCTATGCTTTCCAGTGTTTTTAATAGGAATGGGTGTTGTATTTTATCAAAGGCTTTTTCTGCATTTATTGAAATAATTATGTGATTTTTGTTTGTTTGCTTGTTGATGTGGTCAATTATGTGGATGGTTTTCCTAATATTGAACCAGCCCTGCATCCCTGGTATGAATCCTACTTGATCATGGTGAATGATTCTTCTGATCACTTGCTGGAGTCTTTTTGCTATTATCCTATTTAAGATTTCTGCATCTATATTCATTAGGGAGATTGGTCTATAATTTTCTTTGTCTGTTTTTGGCCTGCCTGGCTTTGGAATTAGTACCATGTTTGTGTCATAAAAGGAGTTTGGTAGAACTCCCTCTTTGCTTATTATGTCAAATAGTTTGTATAGTATTGGGATTAACTGTTCTCTGAATGTTTGATAGAATTCACTGGTGAATCCATCAGGCCCAGGGGGTTTTTTCTTAGGAAGTTCTTTGATGGCCTGTTGGATTTCTTTTTCTGATATGGGATTATTTAAGAAATCTATTTCTTCTTCTGTTAGTCTAGGCAATTTATATTTTTGTAAATATTCATCCATATCACCTAGGTTGGTATATTTATTGCCATATAGTTGGGCAAAGTAGTTTTTAATGATTGCCTTAATTTCCTCTTCATTGGAGGTGAGATCCCCCTTTTCATCCTTGATGCTGTTAATTTGCCTTTCTTCTTTCCTTTTTTTAATTAGATTGACCAGTACTTTGTCTATTTTGTCTGTTTTTTCAAAGTACCAGCTTCTAGTCTTGTTTATTAGCTCAATAGTTCTGTCACATTCGATTTTATTAATTTCTCCCTTAATTTTTAGGATCTCTAGTTTGGTTTTCTTCTGGGGGGTTTTAATTTGTTTGTTCTCAATGATTTTGATTTGCATTTCCAATTCCTTAATCTCTGTCCTCCCTAATTTGTTAATATATGCACTCAGGGATATGAATTTTCCTCTAAGTACTGCCTTGGCTGCATCCCATAAGGTTTGAAAGGATGTCTCACTGTTGTCATTTTCCTCAACAAAATTATTAATTGTTTCTATGATTTCTTCTCTAACTAACCGATTTTGGAGTATCATATTATTTAATTTCCAATTAATTTTTGATTTGGCTCTCCATGTACCCTTACCGATCAATATTTTTATTGCCTTGTGATCTGAAAAGGCTGCATTTATTATTTCTGCTTTTCTGCATTTGAGTGCCATGTTTCTGTGACCTAGTGTATGATCTATTTTTGTGAATGTGTCATGTGGTGCTGAAAAGAAGGTGTATTCATTTTTGTCCCAATTTATTTTTCTCCATATGTCTATTAACTCTAATTTTTCTACGATTTCATTCACCTCTTTTACCTCTTACTTGTTTATTTTTTGGTTTGATTTCTCTAAATTTGATAGTGGTTGGTTCAAATCGCCCACTAATATGGTTTTACTGTCTATTTCCTCCTTCAATTCTTCTAGTTTCTCCATTAAAAATTTGGATGCTATACCATTTGGTGCATACATGTTGATTAGTGATATTTCCTCATTGTCTATACTCCCTTTTAACAGAATATATTTACCTTCCCTATCCCTTTTGATCAGGTCTATTTTTGCTTTGGCTTTGTCAGATATCATAATTGCAACTCCTGCCTTCTTCCTATCAGTTGAGGCCCAAAAGGTCTTACTCCAACCTTTAATTCTAACCTTGTGAGTATCGACCCGCCTCATATGTGTTTCTTGAAGACAACAAATGGTAGGGTTTTGGGTTCTAATCCAATCTGCTATTTGTCTACGTTTTATGGGTGAGTTCATCCCATTCATGTTCAAAGTTATGATTGTCATTTGTGGATTCGCTGGCATTTTGATATCTTCCCCTAGTTCTGACCTTTCTTCTTTAGCTATATCCTTTTGAACCAGTGATTTACTTTAGGTCAGTCCCCCTAGTCCCCTCCCTTGAGATGCTTCCCTTTCTAGCCCCTCCCTTTTTATGTTCCCTTCCCCTTCCCCCTCTCCTTCCCTCCCTTTTTATACTCCCTTCCCCCACCCCCTCCTTAATTTTCCTTTCTTTCTTGCCCTGTTGGATAAGATAGAACTCAGGACCCCACTGGATCTAGATGTTCTTCCCTCTCAGATTTGATTTCACTGAGAGTAAGGTTTAAGTAATTCGACTTCATGCTCTCTTCCTCTCCTTCTCATATGATAGTTCTTCCCCTCCCCTTCCCATGTGTATCTTTATATGGGAAAGATTATTCTATTAAATCCCCCCCCCCCATTTCTTGAAGTAAATCTTAGTATTATCAACAGTTCCTCCCCTCCCTTTTCCTTTCTTTGCCCCCACTTTCCCCAAATCTTCTTGATGCCCCAATCTTTCCCTATGCATGTTTCTTCTAACTACTCTTATGATGCATACAATTTTTGCAAGTTACACAAAACATTTCCCCCACATATTAATATATATAATTTGATGTAAATGTAGTCCTTATAGAAGAGAGTTTGACTTAAAGAAAAAGATAAGATTTATCTCCTTTTCCCTTTCTTTCATATTTACCTTTTCATGTTTCTCTTGCTTTCTGTGCTTCCTTTCTTAGCAAATGCTTGGAAGTCTTCTATTTTGTTGAATGCCCATATTTTCCCCTGGAAGTATATAGTCAGTTTTGCTGGGTAGTTGATTCTTGGTTGGAGGCCCAGCTCTCTTGCCTTTCTAAATATCATGCTCCATGTTTGCGGTCTCTTAGTGTGTTAGCCTCTAAGTCATGTGTGATCCTTATGGGAGCCCCCCTATATCTGAAGCTCCTCTTCTTGGCTTCTTGTAGGAGTTTCTCCTTTTCTTGGAAGCTCTTGAATTTGACAATTACATTCCTAGGGGTTGTCTTTTGGGGATTTAGTATAGAGAGTGTTCTATGAACCCTTTTTATTTCTATTTTGCCCCCTTGCTCCAGAACATGTGGGCAATTTTCTTTTATAATCTCCTGTAGAATGACATCGAGTTTATTGTTTATCTCTGGTTTTTCTGGGAGACTGATAATTCGGAGGTTGTCTCTTCTTCCTCTGTTTTCCAAGTCTGTGACCTTTTTAGTGAGATATTTTATGTTTTCTTCTAATTCATTAATTTTTTGGCTTTGCTTTATTGATTCTTGCTGTTTTGTGATCTTACTTTCTTTGAGTTGCTTAATTCTGGTCGTTAGGGACTGGTTTTGCTTTTCAGCTTTGTCTGCACTTCTATTGGATGCTTCGAGCTCTTTTTCCAATTGAGCAGTCTTATCTGTCAGACTGCTGATCTCTTTCTCCCATTTTTCTTTCCAGGTTTCCACCTTTTGGGTAAGCTCCAGTTTGAGATCTTCCAGAGCTTGTTGATAGTTTCCATTTTGGGAGGCATGTTCTGATTTTTTTTGCATTCCATCCTCATTCTCTTCTTTTCCTTGGGTACTCCCACCATAAAAGTTTTCAATAGTCACTTTTTCCCCTTTCTTCCTAGAGGCTTGATTTTGGGCCATGTGAGCCATCCCTTTGGTGGTTTTATTCCCCTTTCCTTTTTGGTCTGGGGTCTGGGTGATGTGGGTGGGTTTTCTGTGAATTTAGGTTGCCTCAGACTAGTTCTTCCCAGCCTCCGAGGTTTCTTAGAGTGCTGGGCCCCTGATGACAGCCAAACTGCCCAGGTGTTCAGCTCCACCCAGATAATCAGCACGTGGTCCACCCCTGGTGTTTAGCTCCACCCAGATGCTCAGTGCAACTGCCCCGAGTACAGCTCCCTGGGCCCCCTGTGCTCAGCGCAGGATTCTCCTTTGAAACCTCCCTGAGATGTTTTTTCCTGGCAGTCCCCAGATCCTAAGGACCCTGGAGTGCCCCCCCAGACAGAGATGTTCCCCACTCACTCGCTGTCCCAGTGAGTGCTCCTGTAACTCACTCTGGTTTGGTGGGGGAGGTGGGGGGGGGAAGGGAGGCTCAGTTCACTTTTCTGTGCAAGCTTTTCCTCCTTCTTATTATAGTGTGGAAATGTTCAAACCCCATGTACCTTCACCTCTGTGGGGTACTGGGGAGTACTGGGGAGTCCTTCTGTTCCTCCAAAGGTGATTTTTATGCTCCTTTGATGTAGTCTACTTCATTCGGTGCTGGGGAGAGGAAGCGTGTGGTGTCTAGATTGCAGCCATGTTTACCCGTGGACTTAAGATTCTTAAGGATACTCCCAGCTCTAAAGTCCTGAGCACATGAAGATACTATTTGCTCACTTTTGCAATTGGGGCTTAAAAAATATTGAACTTGGAAAAACCTCTGGAAGGTAGTAGTATAAGCAGAGTATTCTCCCCATTTTACAGAAAAGGAAAACAAGACTGAGGAATCTTAAGCGGCTTGATGAGGATCATTTAACTAGTACATATAAGAGACAAGAATTGAACCTAGCCCTTCTTAATTCCCAAGCTGACATGTATAAGATCATAGTTTTAGAGACAGATTAGACCTCAGAAGCTATTTCGTCCAATTTCAGCAGTTTTCAAATGAAGTGACTTGCCCTGAGTCATTCAGCGAATTTATATCAGAGGCAGTTTTTAAGCCCTGGTCTTCTTTCTCCAAGTCCAACTATGCTCATGTGAAGATGGAAGCAGAACTCAAACGCAGGTCTAACTCCCAACTGTGTTCCTTCCATATTTCTGAATTTGTGAATGTTTTCAAATTTGCATGGGGGTGGCATTTTAATCCTACAAAAGTTGGCCAGAGGGCTCTCCATATTATGTGTGTGATGTAACCACATGTGTGCAAGCCCCACATCTGTAGAGTCTCAGTCTTTTTTCCCTGCCTCCCTCTCCATGTAGTCAATAGTCATCAACTCACATTTATTTGAGACAGCTAATGGGCTTCCACAGCTATACACTGGGGTCAAAGATGGCAGACAGCACATTGTCCATCCCCCAGGCATAAATATTCCTTATCATATGGAGATAATTTGAAGGAACTAGGGATGATTCACACAGAGAAGAGTAGGGTCGGAGAGGCACCATGATCTAGCCGATAGTTCATTAATCTTGAACTCAGGCAAAACCAGATCCTCATTTTACTTCTGATCCTACCGATGTACCTTGGACAAATCACTTAGCCTCAGTTTCCTCATTTATAAAATAAAGAGGATGAACTTTGGTCATTCATAACCTAACCTGTAACTCTAAAATTATTATTCTATGGTAACTCTCTTTAAATATATAGAAAAGCTGTCATACAGAAGAGGAATTAACCTTATTTTGTTTGATTCCAGAAGACACAACTAGAGGCAATGAGGGAGTGGAGGGAGGTTGCAAAGAATTAAATTGGAGCTTGAGGTTAGGAAAAAACATCCTAACACTTCAAGCTTTCTGGAAGAATAATGGGCTCAAGAGAAAGATTTCTCAGCATTGAATTTCTTGAAGCCAAAGCTGCAGATGTTCACCATTTGGCTTTGTGGCAGAGGAGATTCTTGACTGTGTTGGCCTGGATTGCCACTGATATCCCTTGGAACTTTGGGTGGGATTCTAATTATTTTATTAATTAATTAATAGATTTCATTTTCAAATATCTCAGCTCTTCCCTCCCCTCCCTATATCGTAGAAGTCATTATTTGGGAGACATATATCTATAACACATGTCCATATGTTATAGATATATATCTATATCATCAGTTCATATAAGTCTTTCTAGATGTTTTGGAACTCATCTGGTTCATTCTTATAGCACAATAGCATAATTTATCTCTCTATCTCTCTATCTATCATGTCTTTCATGTTTACATTTTTACATTCATCCTCTGGAGTTAACATTCACAAGTTATTCTTCAAGCATTAAATCCACAGCTCTGTATAACGTTCTCTCAGTTCTACTCATTTCACTGTTCATTATACCATGTAGGCTTTTCCCCATTTTTTTTCCTAAGTGATCTTACTCATCTTTTCTCATTGCACAGCAGTATTCTATCATAATCATGTACCACAAATTGCTTAGCCATTCCCCAACTGATGGACATCCCCTCAATTTCCAGTTTGTTGCCACCTCAAAGAGAGCTGCTATAAGTATTTTGGAACATATAATTTATTTTCTTTTTCTTTCATCTCCTTGTGATTCTTTAATTTTTTTTCCAAATTGTGTTGGCACAAATTTTGATATTTATATCTGATGGTTTGCAATCCATGATCTCTCCTTCCCTTCCACCCCTCCCCAAGAACACAGGCAATACGATATAGGCTATACATGTGTTATCACACAATATAGATTTCCATGTTCATTATATAATGAAAAAAGACATATTGCTTATATTACAGGAAAAAATACATTGAGGACATGAAGAATAGTTTGATTGGATGTGCGTTCAGACACTGTCAATTCTTTTTGGCAGCAAATCACCTTATTTGTCACGAGTCACTGAGAGTTATCCTGAGTCCTTTCCTTACTGATAATACTTAAACTATTTCCAATTGATCATCTTACATAATTAATGTGGCCATGTACATGGTCCTCCTAGTTCTGCTCCCTTCACTTTGCATCAGCTCATGTAAGTCTTTCTAGGTTTTTCAGAGCTCATCCTCTTCATCCTTTCTTATAGGACAATCGTTTTCCATTACAATCATATTCCACAACTTGTTCAGCCTTTCTCCAGTTGTTGAACATCCTGCCAGTTTCTAGTTCTTTGCCATCCCCAAAGCTGCTATAAATATTGTTGTACAAATACATCCTTTCCCCATCTTCAATCTCTTTGGGCTGCAGATCTTGTAGTGGTATTTCGGGGCCATAAGAGACACGGATTCTTTGAGCATCCAGTGGTCACCTCCTCACTGGGAAGGGAAGATCGACTATTTAACTGAAATAGTATGAGATTAGCCAAGTGAGTCACGTGTCATAAGCAGGTAACATTCTGGGTTGTTTGAGCACAAGAAAAGGAGCATCTGGCCCTTCAACCACATCCTTGGTAAAGAGGAAGAGTGCCAGGCTGCGGGTACCATGCCTGCGTGCAGAACTTAATCCCCTTCTTTGTCTCCTCACAACACGGATCCAGGTGCTACTTGGAAAAGGAGCTTCTTAAAGCAGGGCTAATTCCTTCCTCCCTTTTCTAGGATGCTTCATTTCTAAGACTCTCTTTGAACCAATCCTTCAGCTGCTTGAATATGGAAACGAGGCGAACTTTAACTCCAATCACTCTAGTTCCACGTATTTTTTACACTAAGCTAAGTGTCTGCTAGATCCAATGGAAGATTTAAGGGAAAGGAAAATCTTTGTTCTAAGAAGAGAACAATCTAAGTAAGAATGGACAAGAAGATACGAGTTCACAAAAAACATAGAGAGGGGGAAAGGAAGGGAAATACGCATTTATATAGCACCTACAGTGTGCTAAATGGAGCAACTAAGTGGCACTGTTTCAGGAGTTAGAAGGACCTGAGTTCAAATCTAGATTTGGATACTTATAGTTGTGTGATCCTGAGCAAGTCATTTAACTCTCTGTCTCATTCTTCATCTATAAAATGAGCTGAAGAAGGAAATGGCATGCCATTCCAGTTTTTTTTTTTTTGTCAAGAAAACCACAAATGTGGTCACAACGAGCTGGACATGACTCAAAAAAAAGGGAATAACATAAATGTGCTCTATCGATATACTAGAAAGCTATGATTATGTAGGTCCTGCAATCCCCCCATAAAGAGGTAAGGATTACAATTCAGCACCATGAAGGACATACCTAGGGTTATAGGGTTTCCTACAATTCTCAGTGTTTCCTTGTTTCCCCACAGATCCTGCCTGAGTGTGTTTGTCACTCCAGTAGAGAGTTAGGACATTCTAGCTGTTAGGTCTGGGGCTAAATTTGGGGGTATGAAATGATTCCCTGTGTGTAATCCTTTTCTGGACTACGTGCCCTCCCAGGCTCCTTCCCTTCATAATTCTATGCCCCCTAAAGATTTCCTAACTGCCACTGACCATTTGATCCAAGATCAAAAGTCTCCCCTTTGTCCTTTTATATCCTGACCAGAGGGCATCTCTTCTTTTCAAGGATGAAGGACTTTAGTTCAAAGTAGAGTGGACCTGGAGACTAGAGAGCTAGATTCTTCTGGGTCCTCCAAATCATCTCCCTAACACTTTCCAGGGTTCATTCAGCCATCAAGACGCTGAACAATATTCAAGAAGCATTTGCTAGGCCATCTTTTTTTTTTTTTTGCTTTTTAATTTTCTGCAAAGGTCTTGAGGCACACGAGAAAGAAGAGTGGAAAAAGAAGAGTGGATCTGAAATCCCTCCCAACTAAGTGACAAGCTCTGGGCTAGGGACTGGCTGGGGATGTAGTGCTCCCAATGAAACCACTCTCCATACCCTCAAGGGAGTTACATTCCACTGAGGAGTGATAAGCAATGAAAGTAGACAAATCCAAGATAATTCTAGAAAGAAGAGTTGTGATGTTTCTTTGGGCCTCAGTCTTCTCATCTGAAGAAAAAAGCAAATTATACCTGCACAGATCACCTTGACAAGGTTGCTGTGAGATAAATGCTTGGCTGAAGTCATCTCTGAAAGTGAGCTGCTGGAAAATATAGTTGGGAGCTCGGTTTAGAGTTCAACGATCTTGTGAAAGAATAGGGAAGAATAAAAGGGAAATCAGTGGAATTTCTTGAACATGGTGTCCCAGTTGCATCTCAGTGACCTGTCCGCAGGTCCAGCATACCCAGAAAACAATTCATCTCAGGAGACTTTGGCACAAAAATGAAATGCTGGTAGAGGAAAATGCCCATTGAATGTGTCCCTGAGATCCTTGAGCATCTTCAACCTCCTCACATTTCCTCCTGGTTCCTTTTTTGTAATTCTGGGAAAAAGCAGGACTGGGTTGTTTCAGGCCTGGGAGTGGACACATCAGAACCTCCTTCCCCTCTCCCCCACCCCACACATGCACCCACTTTGGGACCTCATTTATTTTGAGCTGTTCCTGCCCATAAACTGCCGTTGTCATTCTCTGGTCAGGAATGTGCTTCCTGGCCTTTTTATTAGCCCCTCTTCTCCCACATGTGAGCCCGCCAAGCCACAGATGCTCCAGGACTCTGACGTCAGCCCTGCTCCTTGGCCCAGCTGGTTGGAGGTGTGCTTTATAGAGTTCAACTCTGCACACTGGACCATAAATATATAGCGTGCACAGAAACTTCCAGCTAACATTGCCCAGATCCCTCCAACGCATCCTCTTAATGTACAGAAGTAAGTTTTTGAAATATGGAAAAGTATTTAATCTTTCCGTTGGCAGTACCTTTGTAGTAGACTGCCTTTTCCCTTCCAAAGAGAATGGGAAGAACGACCCCCACCCCAACTTCTCCCTCTGACACAGAGACACCATGACTTGCCTGGGTTCAGTTCCATTCAATACTCTTTTATTGGACATCTACACAGTAGTAACTAGAGAGACAGACAGACAGACAGACAGACAGATAGATAGATAGATAGATAGATAGATAGATAGATAGATAGATAGGCAGACAGATGGATAGACAGATAGACAGACAGACAGATAGACAGATAGATAGATAGACAGACAGACAAACAGAGACAGACAGACAGACAGATAGACAGATAGATAGATAGATAGACAGACAGACAAACAGAGACAGACAGACAGACAGATAGATAGATAGATAGACAGACAGACAGACAAACAGAGACAGACAGACAGACAGATAGATAGATAGATAGATAGATAGATAGATAGATAGATAGATGGACACAGAGACAGACAGATAGATACATAGATAGGTAGATACAACTATACAAACAAATATGTATATGTGTATATATGTGTATGTCTATAATTATACATATATGTGTGTGCACATACATACATACAGCTCCTATCCTCCAGGAGTTGTATTCATAGATCAGTCAGCAGTAAAAATGTGAAATCAATGAAAAACCCTTTTAAATACAAAGTAATAAGAGGAGGGGCTTAGAGAAATCAAGACAGACCACTGGGAGAAATCAATGTTGACCTTCCTCTTGAAGTGATCTCAGCATCCTAAGAGTTAACAGGGAACAAACCCAGCGTTCTGGGTATTGGGAACAGCCAGTGCAAAGGGGTGGAGATTTGATATGGGAGGTCACATATGAGAAACAATGAGAAGGATTTGGGGCAGAAATGGAGAGTATACGAGGTGTGGGGGAATGTTGAGAAAGATAGTCATCTGTGAATGGGCTGAGTGAGAGTTGTTTATTTAACCATTATGGTCATGTCTCATTCTTTGTGACCCCATTTGGAGTTTTCTTGGCAGAGATACCAGAGTGGTCTGCCATTTTCTTGCCCAGCTCATTTTACAGGTGAGGAAACTGAGGCAAACTAGATTTTATGATTCGCCCAGGGTCACACAGCTGGGAAGTGTCTGAGGCCAGATTTGAACCCAGGACCTCCCACCTCTAGACCTGACTTTCAATCTACTGAGCCATCCAGCTGCCCCTTTAATAAACATTTTAAATACAACTTTGGGTGATTTCCACAATATGATCTTTCTAACACGGAGAGCTTGATGCATTTTAGAGCATGTGCCCATTCATTCTTTTCGGCAGTCTTCACAGGCATACACCCAAGCAGCCACACAGCACCATGCTCTATTTAGAGCCAGGCTTACCATCTCTCTTTTAGAATTGGAGAAACACGTACAGAAAAGTTGTGGCTTCAATTCCGTTTCATGGGTTTTTATTAAATAAGTTCTGTTTCAGGTGCTCTGTTATATTCTGGGTATATTAAAGGAAAAACCAAAGAAACAATCCTTTTCTTCAGGGATTGGGCCTTGGATTGCTGGGAAGAGGGAGATAATATTATTATTATTATTAGCCATAATAATTTTATTCTACTATAAAAACAGCTATTTTATCCAGCTGTATGATATTCTCTGCAATATTAAATACAAACAGAACATTAATAGAATATTGACTTGGCCCAGAAATATTTATCCAAATCCCATGGAAAAAGATGATTGAAAGGAGATTATTGTCACACTCATTATTACTCATCGCTCCACCGGGCATTAAACTATTTAGCAAACATGACTTCTCTCCACCCAGAAATCCCAGCCCATCAACAGCCCCAGTCAAGAAATGGTCTGTCTTTTCTTCATTGACACTGAACTTGGGTTGTTTTAGAAAATAATGATTTGAAAGAAACCCGGCCAGCTCTACTGGCTTCTGGTACTAGAGGAAAGGATTGTGGGAAATCTGAAATTTGAATATCAGTGAAAATGACCAGGAAACCGATCAGATGTTTGGTCTCTGTGTTGAAGTCCATTTCAACCTGAAATATAATGTCATTGCAAAAGGAAACGTCCACAGAGGAAATCCCCTCTACCAGTGCAGGTCATCAATTCTTCTGGAGTCCTTGAGAGTAGTCAGGAGGCACTGAGGGGTTAATGATAAACCCAGAGTCTGAAAGTCACATTATATGTCAGAGAAAGAACTTGCATACAAGTCGTCTTGGCTCTAACCTGTGCCCTGCAAACTTGCCTTTGACATTCTAAACTGGAAAGTCTTATATGGGTTTTAAAAAAGTTCTTTAAATATAGGATGGGGAGACATAGATAGTCAATAGATCATATGGGGGGAAAAACCATCCCCAATATTTTGGTAGACAGAGATTTATACATGAGCTAACTAGCAAGAAATCGTTAACTAATGAACATCAGGGACTGTGCTAAATTCTGGGGACACAAAGGACAAAGAGTCCCTGTTCTCAAGGAGCTCACAGTCTAGTAGTGGACACAATACATGAAGAGCTGTGTACAGCTAAGACAGAGACAGGATAACTGGGGCTAATCTCAGAAGAAGGCACTGAGATGAAAGAGGCCTTACAATGAATGGGGCATGGGGAGAAGAGGAAGATGAAATGAGGGGAGGGAGGAAATGACCTCCTAGATCAGGATGATCTGATGAAGGATTTGGAAGAAGGTCTGGGTCTTGGTTGTCAGCAGACATGGGTGCCCTTAGCCCTTCCATTCACTAAGATAAAAAATAGAGCCTTTCAAAAGCCAAATCCAAACGAGCCACTTGTTGGCCAAGAAAATTATTTCTCAACTTGTGAACAGGAGTACATGGAAATGTATTGACTTTTGGCCTTTTGCAATTTGACATCACTCTATCTTTCCTTTGTTCCATATTCCTTTCCTCCACACACCCTGTATTCTGGACAACCTGGCTGCCTTTCACCTCCCTCTCCATATGCCCCACTTTTCTGATTCTGTCTCTTCTTTCATTCCCTTTCCTAGACATGGAGTGCTCTCTCCATGCTTCTTGTTAAACCCCAACTCACCTCTAAAATATTAACTTAAGGGTCATCTTGTGCAGGATGACTTCCTTGATTTCCCCAGGCAATGCCTACTTTTCCCTTTTTTGCCTCACCTGACACTTTGCATCCACTTCTACTTCTGAATAACCCAGAGCCTGGGACATAGTAGTCACTTACTAAATACTTATTGACTGGACTTTGTAAATATCTGCATCATGTTTCTCTTCTAGTCTTTAAGTTTTGAAAGATTCCTTTTTTAATTTTTCTTTTTCTTTAATTGAAAATTTTTATTTAATTAATTTATAATATTTTTCCATGGTTACATGATTCATGTTCTTTCCCTCCCTGCCTCCCCCCCCCCACACACACACACAATTCCACTAGGTTTTACGTGTATCATTGATCAAGACCTATTTCCATATGATTGATATTTGCACCAGGGTGATCATTCAGAGTCTACATCCCCAATCATATCCCCATCGACCCATGTGATCAAGCATTTGTTTTTCTTCTGTGTTTTTGCTCCCACAGTTCTTTCTCTGGATATGGATAATGTTCTTTCTCATAAGTCCCTCAGGATTGTCCTGGGTCATTGCACTGCTGCTCGTAGAGAAGTCCATTATATTCAATTGTACCACAGTGTATCCATCTCTGTGTACAATGTTCTCCTGGTTCTGCTCCTCTCACTCTGCATCACTTCCTGGAGGTCATTCCAGTTCACATGGAATCCCTCCAGGTCATCATTCCTTTCTGCACAATAGTATTCCATCCCCATCAGATACCATAATTTGTTCAACCATTCTCCAATGGCAGGACATCCTCTCATTTTCCAATTCATAAGATTCCTGAAGCAGAGATTCAGTCTTATCACCTCTCTCCTCCTATGGTTTGCTTTTCTCTCCACGATAAACTGTGGACTTTTGTTTGGCATTTGAACCTCTTCACAATATGGTTCCAGCCTTCCTTGTTAGGTTACATACATCATTTCCCATCACATACACTGTATGCTGGACAAACTCTACTATTTGCTGTTCTTCGTAAAATATTCAATTTCCTATTTCGATGCCTTTGCACAGACTGGACTCCGTGAATGGAAAGCAATCTCTCCTTACTTCTTTGAATCTTGACCTTAATTTAAAACTCCTCTCCAAAGCCATCGTTGTATGAGAAGTTTACTGATCTCTCCATCCCCACTCTTACTATGCCATTCCAACCAAAAAGTGATTTTGAATTGACTCTGTGTGTGAAGTATTTGCTTATTGATGGAAATGACACCAGAATGTAAGCTCTTTAAAGGCGGCAGGGGATGTTTTATTTTTGTATTTGTACCTCCCAATATATTACCCAGAACACAGTAAGTACTTAATAATAATCATAATAAGTACTTGGGGACTGAGTTATCCATATTTGATTTCTTAATTAATGTACTATTTGTGGAATATGAGTTCTATGAGTAAAGGAATTCTACTTTAGCTGTAGTCTATAGGACATTGCTTCCTTTACTTGAACTCTAAATATTTGGCTGTTGAATTTGGACATTAACTTTCCATTTCAGCATAAAAGAAACAGAAGAGATAGCACCATAGCCTAAGAAATCCTAGGGCTTGGGATGGCTTCAGAAGATGAGCTTTGAAACAAGGGTTGCTTCATTTTTTCCACAATTCCCCTGTTTGTCATTTAAGAGACGATCACATAAGAGTGCTGGAATAACCAGGTTCAGTTCTTGCTAGCATGGGAAAATTGACCAACTCTAAGAGCCTCAAGTGATCCTCTAGAATAATAAGTGACACATTGAGATCAGTTTGGGAATAGTGTCATGATGGCGAACTTTGAGAGGCCAAATGCCCGAAGTGCAACCCTCATACTTCATATGAGCCCTTGACTTAACTCAGATAGGGGAAGAATGAAGCGCTCCCACTGGACTGCTGGGTAGAGGCAGGGTCATTTGAGCAAAGACCTCAGGTGTGTTTGGAGAGGGAAAAGGGAGCAGCTCCCTTCAGCATGCTCTGGCACTCTTGCCATAGGTTCACCAGCACAGATATTGTGATTTCCCACACCAGTGAAATCATAGGTTCTTGGTATCTTGATGCTTCTAAGGAACAGTGACTCCCTTATAAATCCAACTTATGGATGGTAGGCAAATAACTTACACTTTTCTGTCTTTTGATTTCACAGGTCCTTTGTCATCCAGCAGATCCCAAGCAGCAATCTGTTCATGGTGGTGGTCGATAACCAATGTGCCTGTGATTCGGTGTCACCCATTACCATGGCTCCAATTGAAATCAGGTATATCCTTTCCTGGGCAAGCCCCAGCACCTGAAGGAATCACACATCCACACATGCTACTGCCTGTGAGTAAGATGGAAGGAATTGAGAAGAATCAGGAAAAGAAAACATTCGCATTTTT
Organism: Monodelphis domestica; assembly: GCF_027887165.1. Taxonomy (NCBI): domain Eukaryota; kingdom Metazoa; phylum Chordata; class Mammalia; order Didelphimorphia; family Didelphidae; genus Monodelphis; species Monodelphis domestica. The sequence continues at coordinate 10,385,072 of NC_077233.1, forward strand.
TTTTTATCTGATGAGCTGCTGGCATGAAATTCAATTATTTAAAGTAAATCAGAATTCTTCATCAAATTACATGGTTAATTCTTACAGTATTCTGGGGTTTTAGGGGGAACTTTTCCCAGTTACTTCAGTCTTTCCCTGGGCCGGAGGGAGGGAAAGGGGGAAGGAAGAAGTCATTAAGGGAGTTTATTTCCATGTTCTAGGCTCTCAAAAACTGTATTCAAAAGTAACATGCTTAAGATTACTCCTTAACTATAGTAAACATAATGAATCCCTTAAGTGTGAACGCTTGAAATCCCAGAAAATCAGAAGGCGGCCAGAATCCTGTCATGGCTTTCATCCTGAAGTAAGTCAAAACCTGAGTGAGTGAGTGAGTGAATGAGTGTGTGTGTGTGTGTATGAGAGAGAGAGAGAGAGACAGAGACAGAGACAGAGACAGAGACAGAGACAGAGAGAGGCAGAGGTAGGTGTGAGAGAGATGGGAAGAGACAGGGAAAAAGAGAGTAGACACACAGTCAATTATATCGTACCACTAAAAGGAAAAATGAAGTAGAGAATCAAAGAAATTAAATGGGTTCTTTGGAGGGCAGAATAATAGAGAAGAGGGTGCTTTCAGAAAAAAAAATACATGAAGTTGATATCATCAAGGGGTGTGTGCAGGTATGTTGGGGGTGGGGGAATCATCAGGGGCTCAGTTCTTCCCTTTCCAATACCCCTCCCACATCCTTAACAGTATAACCAAAGTACAAAACCACCAGAGACAGATGCTGCTGCTGAGGTGTGACCTCTCTTGTCTGAAAGAAGATATAAGATAATCAAATTATATGGTTTAAAAATGAAAAGAATTTCAAATATGTGTTTCTTTTTTATATCACCTTCACTTCCAATATATTGTTTTTCCATACTCCATTGAGACAATTAGCCCTTACAATAAAGAATAAAGAGGAAAAAGGGGGTAGTGCAAGCAAAGTTAGCAAAACTGAGACAGTTAACACACCCATAGTCCCCCCCCCCCTTAAAGAAAGGAGGCTCAATTATATCTCTTGTTCAGGCAAAGTTTGGTCATGATATTCACACTATTTTTAATTTTGATTCATTAAAATCTTCCATTTACCATATAGTAGTTATTGAAAAGATTCTTTTCCTGGTTCTATTCACTTCATGTTACATCAGTCATAGAAGTTCCCCGACAGCTTCTATGTATTTTCTTCATATTTGCTTTTTCTTATAGAACAATAATATATAATTTCATTCCTATTCTATAATATGAATCATATATATATATATCTCCCAAACCCATGGACAGGTATTTTGTTTCCAATTTTTGGTAGCTTCAAAAAGTTCTTCTAGAAATAGCTGGGCATGTATAGCATATGTGTGTTTTACATATATTTTATGTAGAGATTTGTTTTGATTTCCCCCTATCTTGGGTCTCTTTGGGGTATATACTTAATTATAATTATATAATAAATTAATATACTTCCTTTGTATAATCCCATGATATTTTCCAGAATGATTGAATCCACTCACAGTTCCATGTAGTTTGTCTTTCCAAATCCCTCTATTGTTGATATTTGTCATCTTTGTCAATTTGTTAACATAAAAGATGAAAATTCAAGCATTTAAAAAAATTTTAATGATCTAAAAAAGTCTTTGACAATTAATAGTATACATTTCTTTCTTCTTCATTAAAAAAAATACACCTGCCATCTTAGAATCAATACCAAGTATTAATCCCAAGGCAGAAGTGGAGTTAGGGCTAGGCAATCTGAGTTAAAGCTGGGATTAGCCCAGGGACACATGGCTAGGAAGTGTCTAGGGTCAGATTTGAACCTAGGACCTTCCAACTTTATATATCTATCCAGTGATCTACCTAACTACTGCTATACATTTCTTTAAAGGACTAATTGTTTATTTCATCTGACCAATTATCATTTGGGGAAATGACTCTTGGTTCTTCATTTTTGAATTGGTTAGCTAATCTAGATAAAGTGGAGAGAGATATCTTAGCATTTTTCTCATTATTCTGAGTTCTCATTCTGCCCTCCCTAGTCCCCTTTTCATGCCTTTCAAACCCCTGTCTTCTCCCCCCCCCATTAATTTAGATTTTAATTTCCTGTAAAGATCTTAGCAAGATAGAAGATGGAGAAATCTAAATGTGAGAATTTCAATATTCTCCATTTTCAACCCAAACAAAGCCTCTCTCCCATTGCTCCTGGCTCTTTTGATTATCCTAGATTATAACATATTAGAAACTTGTTAATTCTCATGAAATTGATTCATAGATGATCTTCTCCTTCAGAAGCAGCCCCCCCCCCCGCTCCCAATTCTCCAAACATACCTAAACACACCTACTTACTATGCTCAAGGTCACTCCACTGCCAGGTGCTTAAGGAATGAGCCCTTGTCTCATCAAGCTAAATACAGCACCCTTGGAAAGATGCCTTTGCTGCCAAAGTAGACTCCACACCAAAATAAAATAGGAATTCTTTTTGTTTATATATTATTTCATTATCCCTTTGCCACAACTCCTTCCTTGCTCCATCTTAATGTGGATAATTGAGAGTGCAATTATAAAGAAATGCATGTCCTTTTGTGCTGGCATCTTTCTAATCTGACCATTCAGTGACTATGTAGGCTTAATTCTTTGCAACTGGTCAACCATCTTCTGAAATTATCTGTCCCCTATTAGTTCCTCATCTTTTTAAAAACTTTTCTTTCCAAAATCTCTCTGTTGTTGACATTTATCATTTTTGTTAATTTGTTGACATGTGAAATAAAAGAAGCCATTATTCCAGAAGATGGATTATCCTATTTAAAAAACAACAACAACAAATTTCTAAGCTTGCAATTCCTTCAGTAATGGATGAATATTTTTTTTTCTCTGTGACTTTGTTAGTATTTAGCTTCATTATTTTCAATTATTTTTGCCAACTTGATAGTTCTGAAGTGGGAATCCCAAGGGATTTCACTTCGATCACTTTATTATTTAATAAGGAATTTTTGAGTTATTGATATTTTACTCCCTCTTCACAAAATTCTCCATTGATTTCTTTTGCCCATTTATCCACAGCAATTAAAAATAGTTCTCTCTATATATATTTATTATTTTTAATCACCATAGGCAGGAAAATATTCTTCTATAATCTTGCTTATATTATATTTATAGTATATCAATTTTCTTATTTAAAAACTTCAAGGGTAACTATTTCTCCTAACATTCATTCTATTTATTTTAATTCGTTGAAAATTCTCCCCTCCCCAATTCCATTTTCTTTTATTTATAGTTTTTAAAAAGGTTAAGCCATCATCTTGCTGGAGATTACTGAGGTATAAAATATAAGATATTTATCCAATCTCTTGTCCCTAGCTGTTATTTCTAAAATCATTTCATTAGTTTTTCTCGGTTAAAATTCATTTATGATATTCATAAATTTCCCCAGATCCTAATACTTTCATACTTCTTGTTCCTTTTCTACTATGTGTATACCAAAGTACATAATTCACCAGGCTGGTAATTTTAAATAAGCAGAATGATGGAAGACTCGCAGCAACCCTGACCACTGTCTTTAGAAGATAGTTGATTTATAAGGCATTAACAGATTTTTTTAAAACCAAAGAGGCGTCTCTTTTAACCCTGATTCAATATATCTGACATTTCTGTAAATTCAGATTTTTCCTTCTAGAGCCTAGTGAAATGTAGATGAATATATTTCCCTGCGTTCCTAAATCTTAACTCTCCTACCCATCATAGTGGTGGCCTGGGCTTCTGAAAGGCTATGCAATGGAATCCAAACTCTGGAGAGTCCTACCAAGTTGGAAAGGTTTGTGGTATGTGCCCACAGTGCCAGACTTTGTCTGCTGTCTAAGAATCAGTCTTCCTAAGTCCAGAGGGGCTCATTCCCAGCAGCCTGTCCACTGGGTAACCTTTTTGTTGGCCATGGCAACTCAGGAGAGAAAGAAAAGTAAATATTTCAATACAGGACGGTCTCCAATGGAGACCAATGTTGTGTTGACTTTGCTAATACAATCCAGGGGAATAATACGCTTTCAGAATTACCAAGGCATTTTCTGGGCTTCTCCAGCTAACCAAATGGCATCTTTCTATCCTTTCCTTTAGGAGAATGCAAGAGAATGTGGGGGAGCCCTGGGTCTCTGTGCCAAGCCTGTCCTCCTTGTGATCCCTCTGCTTCTGATGCTTTTCTCAAGGTGACACTGACTGGTTTGTTCCCTTGGCATGCTAATTAATTACATGGATAAACTGTGAACTGAAATATGGTGCAACATAGACGACAGGAAATATAGTCCAACCATCAGCATTTCATGATTTTAACTGTGCGTGATATAAACTCTTAAAGATAATGTCAAGAAAAAAAAAAGGTTATCTTTTTACTTTGCCAGTCATGCAAATGTGCAGTTGCCATATGATAATCTCACTTCATCCGAAACAGGACATCCATTGGTAGACAGACAGGGGGTAGTCTTTCTCTGCTTTGTCCCATTGACACCAACGGACACCTGTGTAATTTTTAAATAAAGCATATTAAAATCATCATCACCTTGTCTGAGTTGATTACGATCTTTCATAGAGGATTCATTTCAGAAACCCTTAGAGCTCGCGTCGGCCCTCTAATGAGGAGGGAGCTGGTTCTTGTGGCCAAGGCAAGCATAACTTGGGAATGGCCCCCGTGAGCAATTGAAATAGCAAGAGAATACAAGGAGCTTTAGCAATGATTTGGGCGATTCTCTTTAGCAAAATCATGGAAAGACGTAGAGAGCTCACCCAACACGGAAAGACACGGGTGAGCCAGAGGCTACATCACTGAGAGGAGGACCATCCTGGATGCCATCACAGATGGGTGTCAGCATCAATAAATAGCATTTATCATGTCATTCAAAGTCTATAAAACATTTTCTACCAACTATCTCACTAGACCCTCAAAGCAACCCCAGGCAGTTCAATTGTCATTAACCACATTGTCAAGAAGAGGAAACTGAGGCTTAACTGGTCATATAGCAAGCTAATAACCAACTGAAGTGCATTTGAACGAAGGTCTTTCACACAATCTGCCCACTAGAATATCAACATATCCAGCTAAAGAGAAGAGAATCATGATGAAATAGCTATTCTACTCCGAGAGTGGCTGTGCGAGAGTGGCTCTCATGGGATAACATATGTGAAACACTTTCCACAATTTTATACTCTAATAATTATGATATTTTAGATGTCTGGCATTCTAGCATTCTGGATACTCATGAAGTATATCCTAAAGAAATCACAAAATAGCTGTTCTACTTTCTAAAGGTTCAGTGGGGAGAGGATAGACCCATTTGGTCATCTGGATGACTTTTTTAAAAATCCATTCAAGAAAGATTCGCTGATGCTGGACACAAGAACATACTCCGACAATATGCAAAGTGCTAGAAGACCACCATTGGGAATGGCGTGTCGTTCATCCAAACTCATGGGGAAATATAATAACTATTATTACATCAAGTTTTGGAAAGTGTTTCACATATGTTTTCCCATGGGAGTCACACAGCGACTCCAGGCGCTTTGGATACTGAAAATGTTATTCAATGCATTGTACAAATGAGAAAACCAAGACTTGGGGGAATTAAGGACCTTGCTCAGTCTTCCCCAGCCAGTAAGGGGAATTAGTGGGATTTGAACCCACTTATGCCTGACTTCAAGGATTAGTCATTTCATCAAATGCTTCAGGCCCAGAGACATATCTATGTTCAAGAACTCATTGTTCAATGTTGAGTTGCTGTTTATGTGTTTGATTGGTTGTTTTTTAATTCTACTTACCCCTCGCAGACAGAAGAGAAGAGTAATGAAGAAAGTAGCCAAAGCTGCCTTCTGGAACACTGGACTGTTTGGTGCTCCCATGAATGGGAGGCAAAGTTGACACCAGTGTATATCTGATGAGAAGGTCCAACTCTTAATAGTCCTCAAAAAACTCTAGGTCCTGGGCACAAGTTAATAGCCTGTATGGGATCTTACGATTCGCCTCACTAAACCCATGTCTCATCTAACCCTATGAATCTATGATTTGATTTTTCTTTTGTGATGCTTCAAATGAATCATTTCCCTTCAGAGGCAAATGATGAAAACCATAGCCTCTGGAGAGACTGCATGGCAGAGTGGATAGAGAGATGACCTCGATCCAGGAAACCTAGGGTTCAAATGCCACTTCTGGTATAATCAGTACCCTTTTTAGGATCTTCCTCCAGATCACTAATTGTTCATGGCCCCCAAGGCTCTTTCCTGGACTTCTCTTTTCTCTGCATATTATCTCATTTGATGTTCTCATGAATATTTAGTGGTTCAATTTCCATCCCTATGTAGATGATTCTCAGATCTACATAACCAATCTTAGACTCTTTCCTGGGCTTCAATCCTGTATCACCCACCACCTGTCTTTTAGACATCTCAAACAAATTGTCTTATAGGCATCTGAATACCAACATGCCTAACACAGATCTCATTAGCTTCCCTTTCCTAGTCCACCAAATCCTCTCATCATCCAAGTTTTCTTATTACTATAGAGGGCACCAGAATCCTTCCATTCATTCAGGTACATATCCTAGGTGACACCTTTAATATTTCCCTTTTCCACAGCTGACCTATGGATTCTCTTGCCAAATCTTGACCTTTCCTCTTTGATAGCATATCTAGCTCCCTCTCCTCATGCCCTTGCCATTCTGGTATAGGTCCTCATTGTGTCTCAGCTGAACTGTTTCAAATGTAGGCTTCTGACTTGTTTCTTTGACTCCAATATTGTCGAATTCCCTCCATAATCTCCGTATCCCCAAAATGAATAACAGAGGCTCTCTATTACCTGAAATCATTTCCAAACTTCTCCAGCCTAGAAAGCTCTTTACAATCAGGTTCCTTCCTTTTTCCACTTTTTTATTATATGTTCCTCCTCTGTCCCTTCCCATACCAGCCACATCTGTTTCCATCTTGTTCCTCACACATAACTCTCCATTTCTTATCTCTGCATCTTTCCACTAGCTGCTTCTTCTTCTTCAAATCCTTTCCCTCCTCAGTTTCCTTTCTTGTTATTTCTCTTTTTAAGTATCAGCTCAAGTACATTCTTCTGCTTTAGGCTTTCTCTAAATCCCTTTCCTGTTGGGACTTCTCCCTTCTTCACTGCACAGGCATTGTTTGTAATATATACATATGCATTTTTTCACTCATTAGAATGTAATCTCTTTGAGTTCAATTGTTATCACTTTTATATTTGTTCCCCCAGTGCCTGTCCCCAAATAGAAACCCAATAAATTCTTATTGAATTGGGTTGTTGAAGTGAACTTCTCAGAAGTAGCAGGGTTCTAAGGAAAGAGCAATAGATTTTGAATCAGAGGACCTATGTCCGAATCTTGACTCCAATACTATGTGTGACCCTGGGCAAGTCATGGTCTTCTCTGGGCTACAATTTTCTCTTCTGTGAAATGAGGACATTAGACCAAAGGTCCCCTTAAAAGTCCCTCACTGTCTACATTCATTATTGTATGCTACATTATCCTGATTCGATGACATTTCCAAAGCAATGACCAATGACCCAGTCAGCTAGATCTGAAATAGTATTCATTAGAATGCTGTGGTTACCTGTTCAGCATAGTATTCAAGTAAAGAAAGCATGGATCAACTTGTAGAGGACCAGCAGTTTTGAGGGGGATGTGTTTGATACTCTTTCTCTTTGAGTAAGGAAATAACTCTAATGGAGCTGACCTCCCTAGCCTCTGCCTCAGTTGCTAGAGATCCAAAGATAGTATATAATTAGAGGCAGAGGGATGGGTGGCAGAAAGCCCGCTTGTATTTTTCCTTTCTCCATTTTAACTGCACCATCATCCCCACGTGTTGGCCCCATGCCTCAATCTCTTCTTCCATTTCTCCTTCTACATGCTCCTTAACCACATTCCCCACTTCCTCCTTTATTCCAAACCACACGTCCACATGGTCAACCCTTTAACAAATAATCGTCCCTGCTCACCCTCCCCAATCACAGAAGGATTTTGCAGTGGTGCAGTCATTGGCTTGCTTGTTGGTGGGTTTTGACCTAAAAGGCCAGTCTCAGGAGAACACGGGAGGGATGGTTCTCTGTCCAAAAAAGGCTGAAAGGAGTCTGCCAAGAAGGGAAGAGGGAATTTGGAAGGGCTTCAGCATCACAGTTTAGGTTGGGATCTACCCAATTTTCCCTGGATGGCCTCATATTGTATTGATGTGTATGAGCTAGCTCTTTGACTGGCTTATAAGCCTCAAGAGATCAGGGCTTTTGTCTTCCAAAACATTGCTATCCTTGGCGTATAGCTTTGAGTAGGGATCTACAAATGGTTCACCATGAGACGATGATTATGAGGAAGAAGAAAGTGAAAGAAAAGACAGAAAAGGAGAGAACACACAGGAGGAAGGAGAGGATAAAGAGAAAATGAGGAAAGAAAGAAGTGATGAGTGAGGAAGAAAGGAGTTTCCCTGACTCAAGCTTTTCCTTGTTTGAATCCATACTTCTTTCAGCTACTAATCTGAATTTTCCTAAAGTGTAAATCTCTCCATGTCCCACCCCTACTCAATCAACTTCAATGGATCCCTACTAATTCCAGGAGCAAGTAGATAGACTGATGCTTGTGCTTTAAAGGCCTTCACCTTGTGCCTTTCAACCTTTCTAAGCTTTTCAGATTTCATTGCCAATCGCCTCGTTCAGACTCTGATTTCTCCTTTTCTGACCTGCTACAATCACTTTCCAATGGTTCTCCCTGGCTCAAGAGTCTCCTTACTCCAATCCATCCTCCACCCAAATGCCGATATTATTTCCCTAAAGCATGAGTCTGATTGCATCGATCCCTTACTTAAAAAATTGACAGTGAATTTCTTGGAAATCCAGCATCCAATCTAAAATGACAATCTTTTGTTTGATATTGAATGCTTTTTACTGCATGTAACTTTCCTACCTTGCCGATCTTTTAAAATTTTACCCATTTTCTGCATGTTACTAACCAGATACTCTGGCCTCTTGCTGTACTTCTCACATGACACCTTGACTCTTTTTTTCTGTGCTTTCCCCTGACTATCCTCCATGTCTATGATGCTCTCCCCAATCATCTCTGACTTCTAGCTTTACTTTAAGTTTCAGATCAAATCGCATCTTCTATTGGAAACATATCCAGTCCCCCACTTCTTTGCTAGTGGCCTTGCTTCCTAGTGAGAGACATTTATACCATGTATATGTATAATATTTACCTCAATATTATCCTTTCCCTAAGAATATGAGCTTTTTTTCCCCTTAGGTCAGACATTGTTTTGTCTTTCTTTTGTAATGGCAGGACATGATTAATTCATTCAATTCCATTTCTCCCAGTCCAAATGAAGTAACTAAAAAGATCCTAAACTTTGACACCTTTATCACTGTATCTAATGTATCATTCAATTAAAGACATTGAACTAAGATTGTCCAGCCTTAGATAACCAAATTTGGAAGGGATAGAGCACTCCAAGGTTGAAATGAAACAGTTCTACAGAGAAAGTGTATTGGGAGTAGCTGAAGAGACTTGGACATGACTGGTAGGTTTTTGATAAAAGAAAACCGACTTCTAATGAAGCGTTCCAGGTCATATTAGGAGTCGTATAGTCATATTCCAACCACATTCATTATAAAGTGGAGACTCTACAGAGTTAGACATCGAGGATGGAGAAATACCTTGAGTCTGTCATATGGGAATTCTCTGACAGATCTGAACATATTTATTCTGAAAAAGAGGCACCTTGTGGAGGATGGGGAAAGCAAGGGAAGAATAGGAGGGTTGTCTTCAAGTGTTCAAAGGTCTATCACATGAAAGATCTTTCTTTTTCCTTTTTATTATCATGCAAAATATACTTCTATATTGGTCACTGTTGTAAAAGCAAAGTCATTCATAACCAAAACCCCCAAATAAAACATAGAATACTTTGAAGGGAAAGACAAGTCCAACAGTTCTTTCCCTGGAGATGGATAACATTCTCCATCTTAATTAAGTATTTCAGGATTGTCCCAAATCATTGCATTGCTGAGAGTAGCCAAGTTTTCACAGATAATCTTCATCCAATATTGCTGTTATTGTGTACAATGTTCTCCTGGTTCTGCTTTTTCAACTGTGCATCAGTTCCCACAGATCTTTCCAGCTTTTTCTGAAATTCTCTTGCTTATCATTTTATAGCACAGTATTCTATTGCCAACATGTACTACAATTTGCTCAACTATTCCCCAATTGATGGACAATCCTTCAATTTCCAAACCTTTGCCACTACAAAAAGAGCTGCTATCGATATTTTTGTACAAGTAGGTCCTTTCCCCTTTTTTATTACCTCCTTGGCTTACAAACCAAGTAGTGGTATTTTCAGATGAAAGGGCATGCACAGTTTTATAGCTCTTTGGGCATAGTTCCAAATTGCTCTTCTTAATGGTTGGATCAGTTCACAACTCTACCAACATTGTATTAGTGTCCCATTTTTGCCACATCGCTTTCAACATTTACTACTTTCCTTTATTGCCATATTGGCCAATCTGATAGGTGTAAGGTAGTATCTCAGTATTGTTTTAATTTTGCATTTCTCTAATCGAGTGATTGAGAACATTTTTTTCATATGATTATGGATGGCTCTGAAAAACAATTCTTGTTCAGCCTGACTTTCCAGGGCAAAAACTAGATGCATGCATAGAAGTAGCTAAGAAAGGAATTTAGGCTTGATTTCAGGGGAAAACAATAATAACACCAAAACTTTCTAACAATCAGAACTGTTCAAAAGTAGACCAGACTGCCTCAGAAACTGATGGGTTATTCTTTCTTGGAGGATGTTAGGCAATGATGAGCATTTGTTGGGTATATTATAATTGGAATTCCTTTTATTTATGGGCTGAACTAGTCTGCCAGTGAGGACCTTTCTAATTCTTTAATTCTATGATTCTGGGATCCTTTAACCTACCACATCCTACTTCAAGTCATAAGTCTAGTCTCAGCAATCAACACACATTTATAACATACTTACTCTGTGCCAAGCACTAGCATTGTACAAAAAACACTGGAGATAAAAAGAAAAAAAAATTAGTTTCTGCCCTCAAAGAGTTCACATTCTAAAGGGAACCATAAGTTTGGATCACAATGCAGGGACCATATGTGAACCCATGAAACTTTCTGAAAACATTTCAATGAAGATGTGAGAAAGATCTGTGCAAATATTTGAAAGAAAGAAGTGTGAAAATGATCTGTAAAACAAAAATCCAAAATTCACCTGGGCTTTAGAAACCCAGTAATCTTAAGACACAAGGTCAGTGGTTGTGTGGATGATGAAAGGCGTACTCATGGGTAACCAGCTTACAAGACCAGGCGCTTGGGGATCCAACTTTCAAACTCACTAAAATTAAAGTGCAACACTTGTTTGTGAACTTATACAATTGTGGGCTGAGAATTAATTTGAATTGATTTCTTTCCAGTTACTGGTAACCAAACACTCAGGGTTATTATGCAACCATGACTCAACGTGACCTTTAGAACACACATTTCCAACATGATGGAAATTAAAGGACAAACTTTGTTTGTAAATATTTGAAATTGCAGGTTTAAAATTCATTTGAGTTGCTTGCCTGCCAGTAACTTATAACACTTGGAGTTTTTTATATAATCATGCATACCACTCATGACTTTCAAATAAATCATTTTAGGAAAAATGACTCAACTTAGGGAAATTCATTGGCTCTAGCTGACAGAGTGGATATTAGTTTTGGTTGCACAGGGTGATGAAAAATGATGTAGCAAGCAGAGCTTCCCCTAAAAGGTTTGGGTTGGTTTTTATTCATTTAACAGGCATTTGTAAAACATCTATTATACTCGAAGCATTGGGCTAGGCACTGAGGATACAAAGGTGAAAACAAAAGCATCTCTTCTCTCAAGAAACAATCATTATGTTAAAGCAAACAAAAGTAGATGAATATGAAATATGTCCATCATTTGTCTAAATAAAAGTAAATATGTGGCAAGGGGTGATGGAGGGCTCTGACAACTGGAGGATTCAAGCAAGATCTTATAGAGAGATGGTTCCTGAGATGAGCCTGTTTTATTAAGTGCCTACTATGTGTAACACTCTGAACTTTGGGTTTATTGTTCACATTTACAACTTGCCAAGTCTGTAGTTATCTTCTGGTCACATTCTCCATTTTGGAGAAAACAACTCACAGTGTATTGCTCCAGGGGAAAAGGCTGGCATCCCCATGTTCCTATACAAAGAGCAGAACATAAGAAACTGTATAAATAATTGGTCATTTTTACCACAACACCAGAGCTCTTCTATCCAATTGTAGTTTTGAGGTTCAGGCTTAATACTTCAAAGAATTCATGATTTGGGAAATATTGGTACTTCCCAACAATTGTGGATGACAATGCATGCATGACTTATTAGATTGAGCAATTCTAGTGCATGTTGCTTCATGGATCATACCTGGAGAATCCATCTAAATTAGTTCATACATTCCTCTACGTTTTAATTAATTTATTATTATTAATTAAATAGAATTATTTCTTATTAATTTGTTTCAGAGTTTCCAGTTCCAGGAGTGGTTTTTCTAGCATGTATCTAATGCCTTCCCCTTCTTGAATGACCCCTTTTCTTTTTCTGATAACACATTTTCTAGTCATATCGTTCTCTACACACGAGTCCAAGTCAACAATGATAACATTCAGTGTCTCTTTGTGACTCTTTAAGTCAGATAAATCTCCTAAGAAAATGATACTCTATGATTCTTAGCTATCCCCAATCTCCATGAGAATATTGATGGCAAGAAAAGATGTTTCTCTGTCAGAGAACAGCTTTGGCTTATTGAAAATGCTATCCATTTTCAACAATAAAATATGCCTACATTTTTCCTCCTGTTCACCGATGGACCAAACTCAATGTCTACATAAAGAATCTGTCCAGAATAAAGAAACTGATGGGCTAACCCATTAGACTACCCATCAGCTTCTTATCTGAGCAATAAGTATTTTTTCATATATTTGATTTTTCCCATATTGATCATTAGACCATTTTCTTTATGGTGGTGGTGGATCTCTTTGAAGAAGTGCTACAATATTCTGAGCCTTCATAAAATAAGCAAAATTCAAACTGTAGCATCTGGAGGACCTCACTGTCCTATAATGTGTGTACACATTATAGACATATATGTATGTGCATTGTGGATATACAAATATACATATATCTGTACATGTGAGTATGTACATATAGACATATCTATATATATAGTTTTTGATTTTGATATTGACATAGGCATAGATAAATAAATGAAGATATGGGTATAGATTATAGAAGAGAGAAAAAAGAGAGGAAAGAGAAAGAGAAGGGGGTACTTATTGAGTTTGGGAATCACAGGATCACAAATTAAAAACTAGAAGAGACTTCAAAGTAAATTAAAATAATTAATTTTTCAGATTAGAAAACTGAGGCAGAGAAATGTTATATGACTTGCCAAAAGTAACACAGAAAATGGACATCAGAGCTGAGATTTGAAGTCAGATCCTCTGACTCCAGAGCCAATGTCCTTCTGCTTATTGTAGCCCATTGAAAATCTGTATTTTGATGATGAGAGAGAAGAATCCCCTCCTCTGGTGCTAAGATCCCAACAAACCTTTTACTATCTTTCTCAACACTCATGTTCACTTCAAAGTCATTGAATATTAGTGGAGATGATAAATTCTCTTGGAAACTCAAGTCATATATTCCACAGGCTTCTGCATCATCTAAAAGCTCTTGATCCTTAAGTAGCACCTATCTGGATATTAGACTATTGGCTATCAATTAATCAACAAACATTTATTATACTTGATAACCCACCATAAACACACATAAATATATCTATATTCACATATCTTTCTATTATCTTTATAACCTTTGGAAATTTACATGTCTGGGCCTCAATTTCCTAAACTGAAAAAATGAAGAGCTCCCAGGTGTCATGTGGCTTACCTTCCATGGAAGGCATCCACATGTACTCGCATAGATTTGAATCTTGCTGACAATGTCCCGTGAATGGCATTTTTTGTCACCTTGAACAGCACAATGAAACCAGGATCTTCATCTCTCCAAGGAAAAGTTGGGATTTATTCTTCCATTTGCCAGAAGCTTACTTAGGTCCTCTGGTTGTTTTTAGAGCAAAAAAGAGAACTTTTTAATAAAATCTAGGGAGTTTACTTCCATACGATTATAGAAAGGACCTTCAATGCCTTCTTGGGAAAGGTATAAATTCTCATATGGCCCCAGGAAAGGAAAGAGACAAGGTTTCCTGACTGATTTAATCAATGACTGATGTGAAAGCCCCTCTGCTGCAGGAATCATGTCATCTAGTGTGACTTGAAGGGAAATATTCTAGAGTAAGAGGGAGGATACCCGACTTCTTGTTCCAGTTTTGTCACCATCTTGCTAGGACCTAAGCTAATGCTGTTTGAGCAATTTCGTGCCCAATAGCCAGTGGCACAAAATATGCCAAAGGATCAACTTCATAAGTTAATTGCAGTTGAGCAAGATGGAGGAAGAACATGGGCATCCTGGGCCAAAGGGACCTCACTTTGGAGCATTTTCTTATTTGAACAAATTTATTTTGATAATCCATTGCTAAACTCTGGGGTATCTAGGCTGCTGAAGGGGAGTGTTTGCAGTGTCCTTTCAATCTCTGTGCCCTGGAACACATAGATTATCCTCCCCCATTTATAATGATGGGAAAACCATTTTGCTTCTCAAGGGTTCAGTTTTGTGATTCATAAATTTCAAATATCAGACCCTTTGACCTCTGAGGCTCTTCCTTCCAATCACATTATTTTGTCCCTTGGCTTCTATTTCAAATAGAACTGTGTTACACTTGGTAACTCTCTAGCAAAGAGTATAGATGAGCAACTGAAGGTATTAGAGGGGTTGAGGGTGTAATAATAATGATTTTTACTAACATTTCTGTAACATTTAAAAAATTTTCATAATATTTTACAGATATTATTTCACTTGATTGGAGCTCAATATCTCCTAGGAGCCATGTTGTATTTTTATGAGATATGAAGGTAAAGTTTGGGGTTTTGCCCTTTTGCTGGTGAAAATGAAAAGAGAAGGTCAAAAAATCCTTAAGTGCCTTGCCCAGCCTCATGTTTCTGATGCCATATAGGTGTCAGATTTCAGAGATGTTAAGGATCACCAGGGGAAAGTTCCAGCCTTATGCCCTCATTATTGGCCACACAGAGGTGTCAATCAGAAAGCTTCAGTGACTAGCCCAAGGTCACATGGAAACAAAGGGACTGAGGGGACAGCATGTATATTTGCCACCTCTGAACATTAGCTCACGCTAGTCCATCACATAGCCTATAGCACCACTGACCAGTGCTACAGAAGGCCCAGAGTTCTCTGAGTACCTGCTTTCCTCACATCCTTGCCCAATTCTCATATCTCCTTTGAGATGGGAGCTTCAGAGAAGAGCTTATGCTGGTGCCAATGCCTTAAAACATCAAACAATTTCACTTCAGTGGGCATTTAGAAAACAACTATCTATCCAAGGTGCTCTGATAAAGACTGGGGACACTAATACAAAAATGACGGCCCCTCTTCTCAACAACGTTATACTGTGCTAGAGAAACGAATCTGAGGAGTAACTGGTGTGGCAGGGAGAGAAGGATGGGGAGAGAATCCAAGTAATCATTCCTAAAGAAGCTGGGCATGAGCTGAGCACTGAAGGAAGCGAGGATTCAGAGAGACACGTGTGGAGAGAGAGAGTGCATTCCAGGCATCAGAGAGAGGCTGTACCAAAGCATGAGGGTAATAGATGTCAAGTTCCATTGGGAGAACATCAAGGTAGCTGGTTTGGCTGAAACACCGAGTTTGTGAGAGAAGAAAAGTGAAGCAATCTGGAGAGGTGGAGTAAGCTTTGTGATGTGATATCTATCTATCTATATCTATCTATCTATCTATCTATATATATATATAGTGTGTGTGTGTGTATACATACATATGTGTGTATATATATGTAAAGAGAGAGAGAGTTAGAGACAGAGTCAGAGAGAGAGACAGGGAGACAGAGACAGAGAGACAGAGACAGAGAGAGACAGAGAGAGAGAAGGAAGAGAGGAAGAAACAGAGAGAGAGAGATAGACAGAGAGAGAGAGGAGAGGGAGAGAGAGGGAGAGAGAGAAAAGAGAGAGAGACAGAGAGAGAGAGAGAGAGAGAGGGAGAGACAGAGAAGAGAGGGAGAGAG
The DNA here is from genome assembly GCF_027887165.1 of Monodelphis domestica. Classification (NCBI taxonomy): domain Eukaryota; kingdom Metazoa; phylum Chordata; class Mammalia; order Didelphimorphia; family Didelphidae; genus Monodelphis; species Monodelphis domestica. Next base: position 10,401,328 of record NC_077233.1, read on the forward strand.
AGAAGAGAGGGAGAGAGAGAAGAGAGGGAGAGACAGAGAGAGAGGAGAGAGAGAGAGAGAGAGAGAGAGAGAGAGAGAGAGAGAGAGAGAGAGAGAGAGAGAGAGAGAGAGAGAGAAGAGAAGGAGAGAGAGAGGAGAGGGAGAGAGAGAGAGGGAGAGAGACAGAGAGAGAAGGAGAGAGAGAGAGAGAGAGGAGAGGGAGAGAGAGAGAGGGAGAGAGACAGAGACAGAGAGGGAGAGAGAGAGAGGGAGAGAGACAGAGACAGAGACAGAGAGAGGAGAACAAGATCAACACACATGGTTTAAAAAAATGAAGTAATGACTTATGGCATATAGCCTTCCTACTTTCACCTGCAACTCCTCCATATGCAATGAATACAGTTAAACTTACAGGCTTATGGTGACTGTGGACACAGTCAGGCTCCTTCCTGCAGGGCAATGGCTCTCTCTCACCCTTCCATCACTCATAAAAAGTATAGCTCTGGATTTAAATCTGTCCTCAGACACTCCGTATCTATTTGATCCTGGCAGATCAATTTTTACCCTCTTCTGCCTTGAAACCAGTATTTAACATCAATTCTAAGGCAGAAGATAAGGGTTAAAACAGAAAGGTGGTGGACACCAATCTGGTCTTGTCATTAAAAGGAAAGGAAAAGTGACTGGAGAAGAAATCAGAGATAACAAGCCAAAAAGGGGAAGGGAAAAGAGCTTCCAAACAGAAGGCAAGACACTAAAAAGAGAACATTGGGCTTATGGGAAAGGTTAATAGTCTTTCTTCTAGTTTTTGCTTTGTTCAGGTCACAAGATAAAGATGTATTATTTCCAATAATAGGAGGCTGAGAATGCTCAGCACTACCATTCTCATGGGCCCTATGGTATAGTGGAATGATGGGTACAAAGAATAAGGCAGGATAGCCGAGGTACATACTTGGAAACAGGAAAAGAAACTTTTAAGAATAAGCATTTAAGTTGAATAAAAACTTAATTATTTAATAAAACAAACACTGACAGATACAGAAGGTAGAATTAGAAAAATATTAAACTTATCTTTAATACAATGAATATTATGCTATAAAAGAAAATGAACTAAAATTACCTAATTGAGACGAGAATCTGATGATCTCCCAAATAACTACAGAGTCAGAACTTGAAATTCCAGAACAGTTCAAAAGAGAAAAAAATAACGTAAGAAAATAGTTTAGCAATATAAGTCAAAAGTCAGAGCTCTGGATATGTAATTAAAAGAAGAGCAGAAAAATCAGTCTCTTCAATGAAGTAGAGGCAGAAAGAATAAGAATAGGGCACACAAAAAATTCTGAAGTGGAGGACAATTTGACAGAATAGTAGAAAAGTTAATAAAAAAGGATCATATGAAATTTTATAAGACAAAGTGGATAACTTTGAAAACAGGATGAAAGCATTAACTTAAGGATCAGAACTTTCTCAAAAGAAACTGATAAATTAAAAAAAAATAATTCCACACTGTAATAAACAAATTAATAAATGTGTGGAGCATTTGAACAGAGACAACAAAGGTCATTAGAATGACAAAGGAGAAAAACTAAACAAAACATTTGTCAAACACTGTCATGATGATTAAAATTCAACATTCCAATAAGGAACAGGAGATAATGAAAAGATCTATAAGAATTGCCTTCAAACACAAAGCAAAGACAATTCAAATAAGCTATTAGAATTCCAAAGCCAAAAAATAAATTATGGAAGAGAATGGAATAGTATTTTCAAAAATGCCAAGGAACTCAACTTGTAATACAAAATAATATGCTGCTAATCTGAGCTAAACCAGAAACTTTTGTGAAAATAGCTAGATAAACAATAAATAGAAGCCAGAGGGAATGTTTTATTTACTTTATAAATACTTGATATAGCAGAAACAAAAGAAAAAGCAAATACAATTATCAATTAGAAACTAAGATAAAATTATTTACCTAATTTTTATAACATATTGCTTTAAAATATAAAAGCTTTACTGTGGAGTTAAAAAAATTGTCATCATGGGACAAAAGAACCATAGGTTCGAAAATACTCTAATAGAATATAAAGAATCAGGAAAGGGGAAAGACAAGGAAGACATGGAAGAATCCTCCATTTACCAAATCTCCTGGCCATCTATCTGTGAACTTACTTCTTTTACAGCAAGATAAAACTCAATGAGAATTTGCAAGAATGGGGAAAAGGTAGGAAAAAGATGGGGAAGTAGATGATTTATAAATGGATGATGAGATCCATAGATGATCACTTATATGATAATAATTCTTTAAATTTTCAACCACAAAGGATTCTATGAGCAAAAAACAAAATAAATGGATAAGGACAGGTGAGGACAAAAGAGGAATATCACTCCCACAAGGCAAAAAAAAAATGGTGCCAGGAAAGAACAAACCCATTTTGGATCATGAGGTATATATCCAATGTTCATCTTGGGGGAATTTGTGTAATTAAAATCACATTTTTCTCAGGGAAAATAAATTCACCTATTAGGACTGCATCCTATCACAAGATAGATAGATAGATAGATAGATAGATAGATAGATAGATAGATAGATAGATAGATAGATACAGACAGAGATAGATAGATAGATACAGAGATAGATAGATAGATAGATAGATAGATAGATAGATAGATAGATAGATAGATAGAAAGATAGATAGATAGATAGATAGATAGATAGATAGATAGATAGATAGATGGATAGATGGATGGATGGATAGATAGATTCCTCAAAGAGAGCAAGGTTGCAGAGAAAGGGGAAAATATAGAATGAGAAATCAGATAATCTTAGAATTGGAAGGTGATCACAGCAAGGGTATGTTATGGGACAAAATTTCCAAAGATAGGGAACTTATAATAGGTTTCTTCTGGTAAGACTATGCACATTAGAAGATCCCCTTCTCTGAGAAGACTTACTCCTTGGATAGTTCAGCAGAATGGGTTCTTAAGGAATTTTCAAGGATAGGCAGAATATAGAATTGAAGAGGGAACATAAAACCAGGATAAGGATAACATGTCCATAGGAATGTTGACTGATAATGGTAAGATAGGGGCTAAAGGTAAGCCTCGTAATTTGAGACACAGAAGGTATTCTCAGTATATGACATTGATTCCATCCACTGCTTCTTCCATGAATTTATATATCCAATAATGTTAGACAAAAATAGAAGCAATGAGACAAAATAAACGAGAGCAGAAGCATAGAAATGTGATAGAAAGGGGAACTCATCTTTGGCACTTCAAAAGCTTTATCTTCATCAGAGAGAGAAAAGAAGAATAAAGTAAAAATATAGTCCACTAATTAGATAATACTCATTAACATACTAAAAAAGAAATATTAAGAAAAAAGAAAAATAAAGAAAACTCCTTGGTTAGGATTCAAGGAAAGAATATTACTTAAAATAAGAGGTAAGGAGGGGTTTAAAGCAAATGCTTAGGAAGAAGGAAAGAATTTTATGTAAATAAAATAATGGAGGAAATAAAATCCTGAGAATAAGAATTTAAAGGAGATAAATCCAAAAAATCTTTTTTTTTAATTGAGCGAAAATGTCCAGAATAAAAATTCATAAAAAATGAAAACAAAAGGTTGGATCAAGATGTATTATTGGTATAGCATTTTTAAAGCAGTAATGGCTATTTTACTATTGAAATAAAATAAATACCTTTTCAATATATAAGGAAATGAATATAGAAATTTTATAGTCTTTAAAAATCAAAATCATTTACTTTTACTAAGTATGTATATACCAATTAGAATAATCCCTAATTCATAAAGGAAATGTCAAATAAATGAGGGGAAAGCTGTAGATAATTGTAGGGACATTACTACTGATCTCACAAGTATTCCACATAGGACACTGATCTTAGGTATAAAATCGAGCTAAAATTATTCTTTGCCTTCTGACCTTAGGAGGTCTGCCTTAGGCCTGTCAGGGACATTTCTCCATATCCTACAAAATCCGGCAATTTTCTGTTGAATCAGAACTCTGAAAGATATATTTTGCTCTACCAACTCAAATGATTTTTTTCAATTAATAACCAATAACAATAGACAACAGGTCCTATATATTATTTGCACCCATCAGTATTTTGAATGATTCTCGAGAAGAAACCAATACTTCAAAATGGCATGGGGCTGATCATTTCAATTTAGTTGATGTGGGAATTTCCTTCAGCTATTCATACATAGTTTCATTAATTGGCATGTTTCCTGAGGCTCAGAATTGTTAAGTGACTCACCCATGGTCACATAACATAGAGACAATATCTGAACTCATGTCCTCCTCCTTCCATGTCTAGTATCCTGCAAATCTGGCTCTTTGTGATAGGTTGTTCACAAAACATTCTATAAGCTTCTTTGTCCCTCTATTTCTCCTTAGTTTTCATGGTATAAAATACCAAGTAAACTTGTGTGCTCTCCATTAGTTATTCTTTACTCTGGCCACAATATGGAAGGTAGGAAGGGGTGGAAATTGGACCTACGATAACTGATGGCTAGTTGGAGACTTTCCATTGAGTCATGCCTGTGGCATGGGTCTTAGAATGACTTAAAGCAGGATTTTTTCTGAAAAAAATCAAGGGCTTTCATGGGCCTCAGAGAATCTTTTCTCTGGACAAGCAGTCTGACTTATTACCAGCAAATAAAAGTCAGTGCCTGCTTTCTGCTTAGCACAAAGGAAAGATGGCGAACCAAGAAGGGTAGGTATTCAGCTCTCTCTGATTACCAGGTTCCCCTGCTCTTCCTCCTCACAGGCAATTCTCAATATCTCTAGTGTAATCTATCTTCTGGGCTGATGGAGCCATTTTATCCATCTTGGAATTCCTTATTTTGGAGAAGTTGAAAGGGAGGCAGGGCCCCATTAGGCTGATGGAGAGGACAAAGGAAGCGATTTCATTATGCCCATCCATTATAATTACCCATTATATTATAGATGATCATCTCATTATCTTGCTCTTGAAAGGAGGGGGCATGGAAATAGACCCAGAAGGAGCTAATGTATTCATTATTTTTCTTATCTCCTGCTCTGTGCTTTTCCTAAAGGTAAAACTAACTAGGCCTTTTACCCTCTCCCTTTAGTTCTAAAGACTCTTGGCAATGTAACTAAAATAAAACTTGAAAATCATGGAAGGCATATCTCAGTGCGTCATTAACCCAGTCTTGATCCAGAGGCAGGAGCCTGAACACCATTGAGCCACTTCTAATGAGTTCTCTAGCAAAGTCACCCCACCCTCTCACTCAAGTTCTTTAGGAAAGTCCAGTGGCATCAAGAAGAAAGTCAGCAAGACTAGAAAGCACAGGAGTGGTAGTTTTTCATTGATAAGACCTCAGAAACCTATAAAAGGGGTTGTTGGATGGGAACACTTAGCAGAGGATTGCACAAGTCCATTTTGAAAGCCATGAAATCCTTTTGACATATGGCAATCATTAGGCTTCTTCAGCTGTCTATCTTGCACAACTCGCTCCCCCACCATCCCAAAGGAAAGCATTACGAGTCCTTCCACTTAACATATTTTACAAGAATCCCTCAGCAGTAAACAAGGCTCTGAAGTCATCTTGGGAAACACGGAACTCACCGACAGCTCCTGAAATGCTGAGGCATGATTGCATCTTATGGCTGGGTACCTTGGGGCAAGGCTGTTTCAGATTAGGATGGAGCATGATCTCCTCGCCATTGGTGTCCAGCATTAGAGGAAAGTCTCATACTTCAAGTGGGCCAAACAATGGAACATAAAATCTTCTTCTCATCAGCTCTCCCCAAGTCAGAAAGGATCATGGTGCCCCCTTAGCATCACAAAGAGACAAGACTCTGGAAGGAGGATGGTGAGAAGGACCACAAAGAATGCAGTGTCTACACTGTCATACTTAATTGGCTTAAACAGTAATACAGTTCCTCGCATCCCACATTGAGTCAAACAAAAGGAATCTGCTGTCTTAACAGAGGTAAAAGATGTTCCCCCCAAAAGACCTTCATCGCTCTCTCTCTCTCTCTCTCTCTCTCTCTCTCTCTCTCTCTCTCTCTCTCTCTCTCTCTCTCTCTCTCTCACACACACACACACACACACACACACACACACACACTCCCATCACAATCATTGGTAGAATTTATTTGCACCATATTCTTGGAAAAATTTCCATTATAATTTTGGGTGTGGTGCTGCTTCCCCAGTAAAATCGCCCAATATTTCCTGAGGACGTTAAAATAGTTGGACTCCATTATGATTCCAAGCTCTGGCAGGAGCCATAAAAACCTGTTTATTTCTTTACCAAGACAAGGGGGATGAAGGCTTAAGATAATGGATGAGGCCTCTCATTGCCTTTTAGAGATACTAATAACTGGTGAACTAAGTGAAGGAAATTCTTATAAATACTCAGATCCCAGGAGGCGAGGACACCAAAAAAGGGCACCATCACAAAGTGAGAAGCAGATGCTATGAGATGAGGTCCCCAACCTCACACTCTCCATGAGGGAGACCCATTGATTTCCTGAACAAAGTCCTTCTGTAGCTGACTCCCACCTACCTTCCCAGTCTTAATTCATCCTCTAATCCTTCCTACATGGACCATGTTGGTGAAAATAGTCCAAAAGCTCTTTCATACAGGCAATGCCCCATGTTCACTCTCCATATTTGTGCACCAATGGACTATGTTTGGAATATACTAGTGTTACCACAGGTTTAGAATACTACATGGCTTAGCTTTCACCTTCTACACAAGACCTCACTTGATCCCTCAAACTCCTAGTGTTGTGTTTGTGTATGGATATGCACATGTACATTAACAATACACACATATATTGAAATATATGCATATATTCACATATGCACATGCACATGCATGAAGATATAGACATGTGTTTGTTTGTCACTTACCTGGGATGTCTTTGTGCTTTGCAGATAATTGGTAGCTTCGGCAAAGTGCTTGAATTGGATATTTTCCTTCTTCACTCATTTTATTTCATTCAATCAGTGGATATGCATTTACTGAGTGTCTCCTAAAGGCCAGGTTCTGAGGACACAAAGACAAAAAGGAAATGTGTCCCTAATGTAGGGAGAGACAGTATAAATTGAGGCATTCACTGTCTATCATACACTTGTCATGATGATAAAAATGAGATAGATGTGAAAATCTTTATGTATTTCATTTTATTTATTTATCTATAACTATATCGATATTGTTTTCATTTTTATTATCATGATTGGAATATGATTTATATATATCAAGATAAATATGAGTAAATGCATTGTGTATGTGTGTATGTATTCCAGGATGTTAGTGTCCTTCTGCATTAATATTGGGAGGGTATAAATGGGCAAAGAGTGACCTGAGGACAAGAAGTGGAGCAGCTGCGAGGTGACCCTGGAGTGTCCATTGTTTTATTTACATGTGGAATTCTCATGTTAAGTACTTCCAGAGATTGTGCTGTTGCATTCAAAATCCATAGTCACCATGATCACATATGTGGAAGAGTCTCATTATTCCCATTTTTGCTTCATTCTCTCAAGACAAAAATGGAACTTTGGCCTTCTCTCCATCTCCATCTGTCACTTCCAGGGGATTTTTCTTGCTTTCTTTTTTAAGAAAAATATGAATCTGTATCTCTAGGGCTTTCATTCCATATTCCTGGAGTGAATTAAGCATGTTTTACAGAAACATAAATCTTCCCATGTTCAGGAAATCATCCCCTGGATTTCTGAGCTTGAATAAGGTGTTTTTCTTTCTTCATCTCCAGAAAACAGGCTACAGCCTGAATTTCCTGAAGCACTGTATTCAGATGATTCTTGAATGAGATGCCCTTGACTGGAATTGATTGGGTCAGGGGGAGAATCAAGTTTTCTTTGATGAGATAGAGGCAGGAATTTGTGTTGAGCACTTGGCATCTTTCATGAAATGTTAATCCCTCTTTCAGAAGACAAAGGGCAATGCTCTTCAGATGAGCAAAAATAATTTGGAAATCTTGGTAAGTTTAAATCACCTTTGAATTCGGAGACTAGAGAATTAAATTGACTTTTTTCTTAGCTAGCCTTAGCTATTTAATTTTGGGCATAGGGGAAGGCGGCAATAGCAGAAATGAATACTAGGAAGAATAATTCTGCTGAATTAGACAGAATCGAATAAGAATAATCAATATATCAATATTAATATAATATTACATAATCAATTGGTATAATATTAATAATATAATTAATATATTAATAGTGATAGAGGAGATTCATTAATGACTGGAAAAATCAATGTGTTCAAACTTTGGGGATTGGAATTTAGAAAAAAAACCCTGATACTCAATCTAAATTGCCATTAATTCAAAGGTACCATTTATATAGAGGCACATTGTTTTTATTCAGTTGAGTCTGCCATTTGGGAATCCATTTGGGGTTTTCTTGGTAGAGATACTGGAGTGGTTTGCCATATTCTTCACCAGCTCATATTACAGATGAAGAACTCAGCTACTAAGCATCTGAAGTCAGATTTGAATGCAGGAAGATAATTCTTCCTGATGCGAGGACTAGTCCTCTATTCACTGTGCTACCTGGTATATAGTAAGTGCTCAATAAATGCTCATTCTCTCCTGATTCTCTTCTTTCTCTTGATCTGTCACAATATTCTTCTACTTTTCTTCCTTTAGTAAGTTTTCTTTCTCTCCAATTCAGGATCTACTCAGTGACCAAAGTGATGTTCTTGAAGCATAGGTGGGACCTTTTCCCTTACCATTTCTGAGCTCAGGAAATTGCTGAGGTTCCCTAATACCTCTACGCTAAAAATACAAACTCCTCTGCTTGAGGTGTAAACCCTTGCACAAACTGCCTTCAGGATGCTTTTCCAGGTTTAGTGTCAACAGACCTTAGTGAGTGCTTCTGTATGCCAGATATTGTGCCAAGCCCTGGGGAGGCAACGAAAGAGAAAAAGAACTTGACAGAGGCTACCTTTTTAATAGACATGCCTCATCATTTATGAATCCTACGTCCTATCCAAACAGGTTTGTTCACTTTTCCCATCTGCGTGCTTTTGTACAGTCTGTCCCTCTCACCAGAAATGCCCTCCCTTCTCATTTCAAATCCTTCCATTTCCTAGTTTCCTTTAAAGCTCAGCTCAACTGCTATTTCCTACACCTAACATTTCCTAATCAACCCACTTACCATTTCCTTTAACTCCATTTAATGGAGCAATGGATAGATTACCAAGCCTGGAGTCAGGAAGATTCATCTCGCTCAATCCAAAGTTAGTCTAAGACATTTACCAGCTGTGTGACCCAGAACGAGTCACTTAACCATGTTTGCCTCAATTTTCTCATCTGTCAAATGGGCTGGAGAAGGAAATGGAAAATCACTTCAGTATCTTCTCCAAGAAAACCCCAAACAAGTTCACAGAGAGTTGGACACAACTGAAAAATGCCTGAAGAAAAATGTATGTCCTTTTTATTTCCCCTAATGAAACATAGACTCCCTGGGGTCAATGATTCCTTAGATTTTTGTATTTGTATCCCCAGCACCTGTCACAAAGGAGTTCCTTAATAAATGTTTGAGAATGGATCTAGTCCAACTCTTTTACTTTACTAATGGGGAAACTGAGGTCCATAAGATATTAAGTGACTCATCCAAGGTAAGTCGATTAGGGGTTGCTTAAGAAGTAGGAATGTCTCTGTCAGGGAAAGAAAGACTCCCTGCTAGATGAGCCACATGAAAAAGATGGCTTCAGTATGAGCTTCCCTGGCACCAGTGGGGAAGACCGTTTTGGAGCCAAGAGAGGCGCCTGCCTTGGAGGCTTAGAGGGAATACCCAGAACCTACTTTGTTCTTATCAGTGGCTGGGGAACAAGAGAATGTAGCAGAAGAGAATGGAGTGGAGCAAAGGAAAGGAAACCTTAAGTTGGCGTGTGTGGCCTTTCTGAATTAGAGACGATTTTATCTGTAACCGTACAGTCGGTGGTGAAAACCTAGTCTGAAGAGCTGCATGTCAGAATCAAAGACAGGCTGGATGACCTCATTGGAAAATTAAACAAGGGGGCTGCTCCCCAGCATCAGGCCGCCAGTGTTTGAAGACGGGCATGTACATTAAAGATATTTTCTATATCATCTGAGCTCATTTAACAATGGCTTTCAGCCAAAGAAGTCTCATTCGTGCTTCTACAGAGCAGGGAGCATGAATGCTGCTCAAATCCTATTAAGAGGGGAAAGGACTGTGCGGTCTTTGGAGAAAACCCAGGCCATGGGAGCAAGACCCCAAAGGCCATTTCTGAATGCAGGGGATGGTGTAGCAGGATCCCTGGGACCCAGGTGGGCTGGGACATGGCTTAGAAACATGAATGCTCAGCACACGTCTTCCTCATCCTCACACACACACTCCCATCAGTCTAGGTTCTAGGACCAAAAAGGAAGGAGAAGCCCCTCTCTGGGCAACTCCATAGTTAATCAACCCATCAAAGACCATTTATTTTGTGTATACAATGTGCCAGACACTTGTGTTCTGGGGATCCAAAGACAGAGGCTGGCCAAACCCTCAAGGACCTTCTCTTCTGATGGTGTACACATGATGTAGACCAGCAAGCATCAAGCATTCTGGAGTGTGCCATGAGGCCAAGCTAGGTCTGCAGGGAATAGAGTCCTGTGCATAGAACCAGGAAGATGAGTTTAAATCCAGCCTCACACTTGGCTCTTTGGCCCTTGCCAAGTCATTTAATATCTCTCATCCTCATTCGACTCCTCTGGAAAATGGCCATATTCATATGACAGGGTCATTGTGAAGATCAGGGCAGCAAGGGAGTGCAGTGGATAGAGCACTGAGCTTGGGATCAGAGAGTCTCCTCTTCCTGAATTCAAATCTAGTCTCCAACACCTTCTGGCTATCAACAAGTCATTTCATCCCATTTGCCTCTATTTTCCCCTCTGTAAAAAGGCTGGAGAAGGAAATGGCAAACTGTTCCAGCATCTCTGCCAAAAACACCTCAAACAGGTCCCGAAGAGTTAGGCGTGACTGAAAAAGACTGAAAAACCACAACACCCATGCCAGGAAGGTCTCCACACCGGAGACACAAAGACAAAGATGGCCCAGCCTTTCCATTCAAAAGTGTCACATTCTAACGCAAAAACCAATACATGCTACATGCGCCTAGAAATAACAATATAAAGAAAATTCATATAAGTAAATCCATTCAAGTCAAGCCAATGAGAAATGAATCGATCAAGTTGATGCAATGTCCAGGGCCCTGGTCACTGAGCTGGGGGGGGGGGGATACTAAGATATAAAGTATATCAATTTAAATACATGTATATACATACATACACGTACATACTCTCAAGACGCAGAAGTTGGAGGGCAGGCGAAAATGTAGACTCGATGCAGTCGATAGATGAAAAAGTCAAGAGGAAGGAGAAAGCACAGATCAGTTAAGGGGATCAGGAAAGTCTTCCTTGGCAGATGGCCTTTTGATGAGCCTTGAAGGAAGTTATGGATTGTAAAAGATGGCAGGGAGGAAGAGAAGTATTCCCCCAGGAATGGGAACAGCCAGTACAAAGGCTCAGAGGCAGGTTATGGCATTATAAATCCAAAGTACAGCTAGTTAGAACAGTTTTACATAGAGTGCATGAAGCGGAAGAATGTTTAGTCAGATGAGAAAGATAGAATTGGATTAACTAATGAAGGGCTTCCACCTGAGGGGAAGTTGTTTTCATTCTACCCTCAAGGCCATCAGGATCCTCTGGAGGTCCTTGAGCTAGTGGAAAGCCAAGGTGAGACTTGTACTTTGAGGAAACCGTGGTGACAGAAAATCTGGAGAGGGGAGAGGCTAAAAGCAAGGAGGCTAACGAGGAGGGTTTTTTACAATGGGATGATAAGCAAAAAGTTTGACTCAAATTTATTCTTATCATGCCTTCTAGAGACAAGTGGGCAGGTAGTAGATAGTGGATAGACTTTTGGCCTTAGAGTCAGGGAGGCTTATTTTCCTGAGTTCAAATCTGATCTCAGATATTTATTTAGATGTGTGACCCTAGGAAGTCTCTTTACCCTGTTTGCCTCAGTTTCCTCTTCTAAAAATGAGGAAATGACCTAGAGAAAGGAATGGCAAACCACTAGAGTATCTTTCCCAAGAAAACCCCAAATGGGGTCATGAAGAGTCAGAAAGAACTGAAATGACTGAACAAGAACATCTAAAGCCTATGTATGTTTCCCAGCATTCTTTACATTTCATTAGACTTTGCTTAACCGCTGACTGAGACCTGAAATTATTGAGAAAGTACACTGTGGACTTAGAGGACAGAACGCTCCTTTACCTAATCACTGTGTTAACAAATATGTGCTGAGTTTCCCTTGGATCCAACCAATATTTGTTGAACACTATGTGCCAGACTAGCTGTGGGCACCATGTGGGTTTTATTGCTTTGATTTTTCATGGAGGTTTAGTGGAACTGGAATCTGGAAGAACTGTGTTCAAATTCTCTCTCTGATGCATGCTAGCTGTGGGAGCCTAGGGAAGCTGAGAACCTTGGAGCTGGTCTTCTCCTTTGTAAATCAAAGATAACAATGACTCCTACCCCACAGAGATTTTATGACATTTTATATAAAGAACTTTGCAAACCCCAAAGGGATATGTATTTGTTGGCCATTTTTATTATCATTTTTTCATTATAATTATTACTCAGAGCCTCAATTTCGTCAACTCTCAAAAGCTCACAACTGTGCAGGGGTCATTGAATCATTCTTCAGCGATGTTCCCAGGAAAATCACTGGTTGTGAGTATGGCCAAAGACAATGATTTGTGGGCAGCTGCCCTGGATTGAACCCAGGCTGTGGAAATCCAGGGATTCCCTTCAAATGCATGGATTGCATCAATAGAAATAATATTAGCGAACACACCTACAGCACTTAAAGGTTGGTGAATTAGATATTTTCCACATCATCTAACTTGAGCCTCAAAACAATCTTGAGAAATAGGTAGGGATATTATAATACCCATTTTATTGATGCAGACATGAACTCTCAGGCAGTTGATTTGCTGATGTGTAGCTCTGAATATTATGAGATCATGAGTAACTTGGTTCTTTGACAGGCTGCATGCTGTAAATATTGAAAAGAAAGCCATCCACGATTTATATGAAGATAGGTTAAAAGTCCTATATAGATGCAATAAATATGTTGCCTGGAGTTGAACAGAGAATGCACAGAGCTCTTCTCCATTTCCTGCCGACCACATGAACTAGCTCAGCACTTGGGTGCTTGGGGGATAATGAAATCCAGTATCTGCTTCCAGATATCCATAGGCGTGACTCACAACTGAGGGCAATTGGTGCTTTGACATGACAAAGCAAACTTTTAGTATTCACTGAGAAAGGAGAGTCAATGACAGCAGAGCTAAAAAAGTAGCGGCTTCAACCCTGATGCTCCTTTCCTTCACCCTTTCAGGTAGCATCATGTAGCTCTGAGTCTTCCTATGAGAGTTTGGAGAGGGCTGGCCCTTCTCTGCCCTAGCGTCACGGTGACAGCTCCTTGGTGACTCCCAGAGCAGGAGGGCCTTAGAATGCCTGCTTTTTCTGCTTTGTGTTTCTTTTTTTCCTGAGTAGGTGACTCAATATTGATTGTGAGATAGACATGTCCAGGATGAGAATTCAAGAAGCCCAGAAGTCCTGGCTCCATTGGATAGAGTCAACTGGCATCCAGGGAAGTTTGAGAATTGGAGAAGATGGAAAAAGACATGAGATAGAGCCCAACCCTTGTCTTGGCTATAAACATGGTCTCAGAATGAGCCAGCAATGACTTAAGGTAAAATGGATCAAAGTCCATTTACAAACCCACAATCGGCTTTAGGATCTGAAGATAATATAAATATTAGCCGCTCAGTGGAGTATAATGGTAATTAGTCCTGTTGTTCATTTAGTTTACTTTTTTTTTCCTCTCAATGAACACTGAAGGGGATTTGATTCAAAGTACTAATTGTTTATGTGTGTGTGTCTGTGTGTGAATTAAAAACTTGGTCCATATCTGATTCCCATTTTGTTTGAATATCTTTTCTACTCCTTAATTTAGGAAGAGGTTGAATATTATCTAAAATCAAAACTGGAAATAAATCATCCTGGAGTGTTGCACTTTGGGGAGTATGAGCAAAAAGGTGTGAGAAAAGGGAGGCTAACCACCAAACATCAGTTCTCCTTTGATGGAACTTGTTCGGAACAATATTCCTGAATCTAGTGCAGAGAGGTTGTTGATGGAGAAGATCTAGTTTCCCAACTTCTTGAGACATACAAGGGTTTATTATTCCAAATAATTAATCCCTTCTTTCCTTTTTGGCTCTGGAAGATACATGGCAAACCCCAAGTAGAGCTGAATGAGGAGAATAAGAAAGGATGTTGCTTTTTGGCTACATCTCCAAGGAAGAGTGTACATCATAGATTTTGAATTGGAAGGGGATTTTGGAAGCCTTTTAGCGCTCCTCCCTCATTTTCCAGGTAAAGAAAGTAATCAAATTAAGGAACTTGCCCAAGGAAGGGAGTGAAGAACAGTTTGGATTCATTCCAGATCCTCTGTACTTACTTTCTTTCTTTCTTTCTTTCTTTCTTTCTTTCTTTCTTTCTTTCTTTCTTTCTTTCTTTCTTTCTTTCTTTCTTTCTTTCTTTCTTTCTTTCTTTCTTTCTTTCTTTCTTTCTTTCTTTCTTTCTTTCTTTCTTTCTTTCTTTCTTTCTTTCTTTCTTTCTTTCTTTCTTTCTTTCTTTTTCTTTCTTTCCTTCTTTCCTTCTTTCTTTCTTTCTTTCTTTCTTTCTTTCTTTCTTTCTTTCTTCTTCTTTCTTTCTTTCTTTCTTTCTTTCTTTCTTTCTTTCTTTCTTTCTTTCTTTCTTTCTTTCTTTCTTTCTTTCTTTCTTACCTTCTTTCCTTCTTTCTTTCCTTCTTCCTTCTTTCCTCCTTCCTCCCTTCCTCCCTCCCTTCCTTCCTTCCTCCCTCCCTCCCTCCCTCCCTCTGTCCCTCCCTTTCTTTCTTTCTTTCTTTCTTTCTTTCTTTCTTTCTTTCTTTCTTTCTTTCTTTCTTTCTCTTTCTTTCTTTCTTTCTTTCTTTCCTTCTTTCTTTCTTTCTTTCCTTCTTTCTTTCTTTCTTTCTTTCTTTCTTTTTTTCTTTCTTTCTTTCTTTCTTTCTTTCTTTCTTTCTTTCTTTCTTTCTTTCTTTCTTTCTTTCTTTTTCAAAAACTTTTCTATATTAGAATTGATACTAAATATCAGTTCCAAGGCAGAAGAGCCATAAGGGCTAGGCAGTGGGGGTTAAATGACTTGCCCAGGATCACACATTGAGGAAATATCTGAGGACAGGTTTAAACCCAAGTCCTCCCATATTCACTAAACTACCTAGGTGCTCCTGATCCTCTGTGTTCTTTCAAGCTACTTTGAGTAATACATCTTCAATATGTAACCTAGCTCTTCATGGAGAACTAGCACCTCTGGTGTGAGGGCTTGCTGAGCACTTTTTCAGGGCTGCCCATTCACCTTTTGTGTCTACCCATCATGCAACTCAAGAAACTATAGCAAAGGTAGCAGAAATACCTTGTTAAAACCATCTCAGCAGGTTAAGCTAAACTTAAGTGATGGTAACCATCAGACCTTAAACCCATTGCTGAGTTAGAAGGAATTGTCTATGCCAAGAATATAAAGACTTCTCCTGGCAGAATGGATGGATAAGACAAATTTATTCCAATAGCCATGAAGGCAATTGAAGCTGACTCTGTGGAACTTGGTCAGAAACAGAAAATATCCATGGATCCACACATCCTGATCATCAGTTATTCTGATTTTTGTCCTACCACTAGGCTCTTAATGACTCTGGGAGAGAGGGGGAGGCTGACAACTTTGTGGAGCTCTGCCTCACTTAAAACCAGTTTATACACAAGTCAAGGCATTACTTCATGATGCCATTGATCCTCTTCAAAAATAAAAATGAACAACAATGGCAATTACCTATAGGATCAAAGTGAAACCATTGTAATTGAACATTTTAGCTCTTCACAATTTGGCATGTTTGTCCCTTCATTTCTAGTTTTCTTATATATTATGTCCTTCAACATCTACTATAGTCCACTCCCACTGGTCTACTTGTTCTTTCCATGTGACACCCTATTTCCTGTTATGGAGTCTATGAGATGGATGACCTCCATTCCTGAGATACTCACTGTCCTCTCCTCTTCCCCTTAGAATCTTTGGAGTCCATGAACACTCAAATATCATTGTCCATGGCATGCCTTAAGTCTGCAAAGTGCTATGTAAATATGATCTCATTTGATCTTCTCAGCCTCTCAATCCTCTCACTCCAGCCTGAGGTGGTAGGTGCTGTTGTTATTCTCATTTTGCAGTTGAGGAAACTGACATGGACAGAAGTGAATTGACTTGCCCAGGGTCACATGCCTTGTAAGTGTCTGAGAAAAAAAAAAACGCACATTCTGATTTTCCTGACTCTCAGCCCAAAGCTCTATCCATTGCTCCACCCAGGTTTCTAGCAAGTATCCAATAAATTCTCCGTGATTGATAGACTGTTTATAACTTGGTCTACGTGTAACTGACTACAATATGTGAGAGACCCTTTCAAGATCTTTAACAACCTCTTCGGTCCTCGGCATGTTGATAGGTTCTAAAAGTTAGAGGTTAGAGACTGATGATCCTGGGTTCAAATGTGACCTCAGACATTTCTTAGCTGTGTGATCTTATAGTGTTGTTACTTACAACCCCCATTGCCTAGCCCTTACTGTTCTTCTGCCTTGGAACCAATACACGGTAGTGATTCTAAGACAGAAGGGAAGAGTTTAAAAAAGAAAGGTTTCAAATAGCCTCATTTTCTAAGCAGTGAGAGTTCAGCCAGGGGAGACAACATATGTGCATCAAATATAATTATACACAAAAGAGATGCTGGATAGTTTTGAGGGGGAAACATCAATGACTGGAGGCCACTTTCTAAAGGAGCTCCTTAATGATATGCAAGTGAAAGAAATTGAGAAGGAAGACTATGTAGATGCTTATGTAGATAAATGTACTTTCAATATAACATAGGGAAAAAATATTCCTATTTTCAAGGAGGGCATCATCAAAGTGGATATTGACAGAGAGCAGGAAGGCTTTTATCAGTGATATTCCACAGGGGATTATTTCTTCTTCAACACACAAAACTATTTGAAAAAAGTAGACAATGCATGGTGCTTCCTGTATGTTGATAGAAAACAAAGGGAATGTGGTTGCAGAAAAAAATAAAAAATACTATCATGAAGATTTTCTTCCAACAAGGTGTTTTCCAGCCCTCCATCAAATGATTCATTGAAAAAAATTAACAATAGAGAGATTAACTTGGGTCAGCAACCATTTGACTCCAAATATCAGGCTAGGCATATACAGAGATTTCACCTGTGCTGGATCTGGATGGAAGAGCGCTTATCTATGGATGATTGAGCTCTTCCAAATCTTCCTATATGAGGGTAACTTTGTATGAGTTATGTCATCACCAGGAAATCATCAATCTTCTTGTAAGGGAACTAAAATGAATCCTAAATCTGTCCTGACCATCCACAGAGGAAAACCCAAGTGAACAAAGAATATCTATTGTCTAGATTAGAAAATGCAAGGGGAATGATGGACTTATTATGAAGCTCATCCATTTGCATCCATATCTATATCTGTTACTATCTTCTGTTATTAATCTATATGCTTCCATATTTATGTGATCTCTTTCTATATCTCTAGGTTTATATATAGATCTCTGAGATAGGAAATCTGGTCAATGACATGGACAAGGAGCTAAACACAAGTAGAGTAGGCTGCATTGCCTTTAGGAACTTGGAAATTTCCTTCAATAAAACCAAAAATTTTTTCAGAATAAAAGACATATTTGGGGGGAAAGGAAAAATAGCAATATTCTGCTATGTCACATGACTTTGAGATGATGAAGAATTGCATTCTTGGAAGAGCTGAGGAGTATCCCATAGTGTACAATGGAGAGGGGCATGCTGGATGTGCTAAGGATGCAATGTGTTATCTATCAGGAATTTAAGTGAAGAACCAGCATCAGGTACTATCATGGAGCTGTATCAAAAGAGAAGAAAAGAAAATATGGGCTGAATGTATGTCAAGTATGAGTTATCACCAGTGGATAATCTGTTCTCCATGGGTATCTCCATGCTGTCAGGAGAAAGATAGGAAGGTCATTCTGTGGCAACCTTTCTCATGAGGAGCCATTGACAAGAGATGTACTAGATGGAGCAAAGACAGATGGATCAGAATCATCATCTTTAGAGGGAATGTCCAAATCTGTGAAATCACTGGAGTAAGTCAGAATAAAAATAAATACTAATTGAGTGGAGATGTGCAATGATAACCAGGGGAATGAGTAAATTCCTCGTATAGGAAGCACTACTGAGCTGGGGTTGTACCAGGCAGGGCGCCATAATGGAAAGAATCATTTATCTGGAAGAGGAGCACTTTGTTTTCAAATGTCTCTCTTAATCACTATGTATGTGACAATAGCGAAGTCATTTCCCTATTGGGGGGTGGGAAGGTTAATACTGATGAGATCATAAGTTCATTTGATTATTTTGAGGAAATGCATGAAAGCACTTTGAGTTAATTTTACAAGAAATTATCATCCATCTATTATGTGCCAGTCCCTAACCTTGGAAGTCAGGACACAAAGACAGCAATGAATGAGATCCTGCCTTCAGGCAGCTCACATTTTGCTGGAAGGAAACAACTTGTATAAAGATAAAAGAATATAAAATGTATACAGAGTAAAGCAGAGGGAGTTGGTTGGCAGTAAGAGGAGAGGACTAAGGACTGGAGGAATCAAGAATGGCATCTTATAAGAAGTGATCCTTGAGATGAGTCTTAAAGGGACCTCTGAGGTACAGGACAGAAATGTACAGGAAAGGCCACAAAGATTCTGAGGTCAACCTGAGCAAAAGGTATAATGGAATATATAAATTACTTTAATATTAGAGGATGGCATATATTGGTCCAGAATAAGCAAATAGAGTCTATATCCCCCTAACTTCCATAAACATGGCTTAGAAAAAAAAAAAACTTGAACAAAAGCAATCATCAATGTTATTTCTCAATTCTATCTATCTATCTGTCCATCCATCCATCTACCCATATAGTAGTAGGCTCTCGGTAACCGAGGATGACGATTATCTTTGTGCGTTTTCATCTATGGTGTATAGATGAGTGTGCACAAAGAAACTTGTGCATGAAGATTTAAGTGGAAAAGTCGATGCACAGAGACAGTCCCGCTCTCTCGGCGTTGGAAGCCTGGGTCCAGCGGCACGAAAAGTCGTTACACCTGGCGACTTCCTCAGCTGCATTGGATGGCCCTGTTGTCCTTTGGGCTCCAACACGCCCTAAGCACTCCACAGTGCTTTGCTGCGTTGCCCTCCCCGCCGTTGAACCTTCTTATTGGTTTTTTCCGCCTGTTCCGCCAAAGCAGAATTCACATGCTGGGTGAGCAAAGCCCTGGTTCACCAGGGGTTGACATCGATCCAATGGCTACCCTCACAAGGTTTAGCCAGCCTGTCGAAGCCGTTGCCTGGGGTATGGCCGCTGCCACATGCTAGCAGCTACTGGGAGCCACAAGTGAGAGCTGGGTGTCAGGTGAGGGTCAGAGGCTGGAGAGCTACCCTAAGAGGGCATGACAAGCCCTCCATACCAGAGATACTACTCCTTCCTGAGCACCCCATACACCCCTTCTACCCATATATTTATCATCTATTTACCCATTTACCTATCTATCATCCACTAATCTATCCATCTATTATTTCCTTATATTATTTATGTTATATTAGAATGTAATATATTAAATATATGTTAAAGATATTATATATTTCCTTATTATAGATATAGATATATAATTTTGAAGGACCTAACTTCCCATTTTACTATTTGACCTTGGGTTAGTCACAAGCTTCTTAGCTTATAGTTTCTTCATGTGCAAAATGATGTAAATAGACCAAATGTTCTCTGAAATCCTAGCTAAATGTGCATGCCTTTATATTGCAATTAATACCATATTATGAGATTTTGCCTTTAAATACACATGACAATGGCAAGATGGTCTGTTATAAGGAAACGTGGCATTCCACACAAAAATGGAAATGTCAATTCTGCCCTTTTGGAGATTTACTTCCAATAGAGGCAATCTATTAAGAAGCCTCCTTCCTGTCCAGAATTCCAGGAAACTCTTCCCTTTTGGTGACCTATATCCATGCAACCAAATCTCTGGATAATAAATTCATAGAATTCACTCCTCCCGAGGGTGATGCCTACTGAACATATAAGCAGCTTCAGGAAAGGCTTGAGATATATTCCTGAAAGAAAGTTCTCTATCAGAAAGTGAAGGTCATACAGCACTAGAGAGGAGACTACTTAGAATTAAGAGCATCTCTACTGATTCATAACATGTTGTATGTGTGACTCAGAGAAAGTCTCTCTATCTCCCTGAGCCTCACTTTTTCTTTTTTTTTCCCATTTGAATAAGTTTAGTTAGTCAATTTAGAACATTATCAGCCTCACTTTTTCTGTCCGTAAAATGAGAGATGTTTTCAACTTTGTTCTCGTTGAACTCCCCATGTTTCCAAGGAGATTTCCAGGAGGCTGATTGTATTCACCAACAATAGATCCCTTTCATTTTCCTGTTGGCTGTAGCCTTCTGGACTGATTGAGCTACCTTGGTCCAGGATGACATCCCCTTTGTGTATTCCTATTTCTGAGCCGGCAGGTACCCGATGGCATCCAAGAGCTGCCAGACATGCATTCATTTCAGCAGCAGGTGGAGCCAAGTCCAACAGTCAAAGAAAGATTGTTTGGGGATTCTAAAGGATGAAAGGTTCCACTGGCCTAAGGTCACCCACTATTATTGAGAGCTGTTTGTTAGCTTAGCTCTTAAATTATGCCCACTCATGCTTTGACACATCATTGAGGCAGAACTTCTTTAAACAAAACCGAAGTGGGAGTAGGCATATGTGAAAGTAATAGCACCATACTTTAATTAAGCTCTCTCTGGGCTGTGGGTCTTGGAGAGCTTGTGGAGGGAAATGTAGTTTTCCAGGCTCCTTTTTTCCAAGTACTTAGAAGCCCAGTAATATAGTTTCAAGTGAAAACAAAATACAGAAGCTTGGTTAATTTATGTCCACTTCCTAAACTCTGTTTAATGCATTAACTGTTTCCTTAACTTATAGGACGGTTTGGTGATTGGTCATCGGAGAATAATCCAACTGACATCTTTGTTTTTTATTACCAGTTCCCTTCTGAGTAACAGTGACAATTCCAAGTTGATCTAAATGTAAAGGTTTTTTATTGGTGGAAAGAAAAAAAACAACCACCAACAAAAAAGCCCTCTTCTCCATCTTTCCACCTCATCTTTGGCCTTTTATTCCAAAAGCCAATTGTGCATGCCAAGTTACGTCTATTACATTCCAAATGCAACTCAAAGAACATTTGATGAAGCAGGGCCCCTTTGGAGCAAGCAATGGGACTGCTCTATCCCACAGTGTAATGGACAGAATATTAAGAGCAGATGGGCTGGAATAAAGTAATTGAATATGAATTAACATGAGGATGATGACATCAAAAGGCAGTGGGAGCAGAGGGAAAGGGACGTTCCCGTGCATTTATAGGGTCATAGAGATGGCTAGATCAAAGAGAGAAGAAACCACAGAGTTTCTCTCTGATTAACACAAGATTGCCTTAATGACTTGGATTTCAAAGAAGGATCTAGGTCCAGGTAAGAGAATGGTTACAATTGTCTCTCTTATCTCTGACTTCTTTATGAACAATCTTCCACAGATATAGAAAAAAATCATAATTTGATTAGACCATGTGGGAATGTGTATATTGAGGAATACTACCTTGTGACAGACAAATCACATTGCCCTCCCTCCCAGCCTTTTCCTTAGCTGTCAAAATGGAGGAGTTGGCTTAGATGGTCTGGCAGGCCCCTTCTGGTTCTAGATTTATGATTTTCTTAATCTCCTTTGCTTCTCCAGAATAGGGCACAAGCCTTCTTGAATCTCTATGGATGAAGTAAATAATGATGTTAGAAAGAAAGTGTAGTCAAAAGTAGGAAGGAAAACTTTTCTGTGAAAAGGAAACTGAGATGGGAATGGATATGTGAGAAGGAAAAGCAGAGGGGTTAGCCATGTCCACTCTGCTGCATACAGATTCTTAGAAACTTTGGAATAGTAATGATTGATTTGTGCCACAGAGGTAGGAAGGCTGGGATGCTGGATGCTACACAATGGTTGAAAACTTTGTTGATTAATGATCTACCAAAGAACATGAATAGACCAATGATTAATCTTTATGGCTTTCATTGACAATTAGAACATTGCTAATTCAGTTGGAAAAGACCCAGAGCTGGGAGCTGTGAATCATTGAAACAGAGACAAATGTGACAGTGAGAGAAGCTGGATTCCTTCAGTAAAAGGAAGATATTCATCATAGGATTCCTGTCACCCAATGTGAAAGCCTTCAAAATAAAGGTTCAAGAGAGAAATGACTTTCTCACAAGTTTTATAAAGGCTAGGAAAAGCCACGTTTCAAGACACAAAGACGACAAACTATGTGCTCTGAAAAGGGAGGGGGCAAGAATTAATGAGAGTTTGAACCAGAGAAAGGAGGTCAAGACATAAACTGGTTGTAGGAAAAATGGCTATCGGTATTAAAGAAAATCTAAACCAAATCAGCCATCAAGTTGAAGCCAAATCATGAGGTAGAAGCTGCTCAGATCTATTAAGACATTTTGAAGATAGAAATCACAGAAGAAAGCTACATGTATTTACTTTTTTTTTTTTTAACAAAGAGGGAGAAAGGATGTACACAGTCCAAATCTGCAATCTAGCAAACATCATGAAGCTCAGGACTGTTTTGAGAGCTTCTGAACAAGCCACATCAGCCAAGGAGATACATTTAGGGTGGGGAGGCTCTTTCATCCAGTTTTCCTATGCAAATTAGAAAGCATGAGATTGTCTTAACAAATAAAGATATCTCAAGATTGACTTATTCCTTCAGAAACCCTGAGTTCCCAGGAACTGAGGAAAAACATTTAAGTTTTGGATTAGGTTTGGCTACCTTTTAGGACCCATCCAATTCTGGGGCTCTGTGATCTAAACACTATTAAGAGTGAGTCCATTTTATATCGGCATGTTAAATTAACTAGAAATTATCAATATAATCCCATTTCTACCCAAGTCTAGGTAAGTTTTTCTTAGGGACCCTGGTGTTGATCTGTCTTCTAAGTATTTACAAGGATGTATAACTTCTAACTAGCTAGGAGAATATTCAGGGCTGAAACACTGAATCATTTGAGTCACCTTTGAGGAAAGTATCTGGTGGTGCAAGCTCAAGGGTCAAACACTTTTGAATGGTCAACAGGATATTTACTATTGTAGACACTTAGGGAAAAATGGCAATTTAACTTCTCCCTTTGTTGTGGGGAGCTTGAAGTGAACCCCTTGAAGTTCCGGATGGGTACCCTTTGTAAGAATGCAAGACTCCAGAACTTAGCTTAGAAATAAAAAGAGAAATTTATTGATTTGGAATTCATGTTGAATTTGGCTATCAGGACAGAGTCAATGGAAAAGGTACTTCATGAAAGGATTGATTCTGGGGTTTTTATACTCTATAGCAGGAGATACATGACTTGAGGAGGGTTTGAATTCAGGTAAAAGTGTAGGTGGATTGTGTAAAAAAAGTGTAGGATTCTTGACCAGGATCAGAGCAGTGTCCCATGTCCTAAAGACATAGGGGGTGTCCCTCATGGTTTAGGGAACAAATAAATGTCTTAGATACAATCCAATGGTATCAAAGCATGGCCTGCAAGTCTGTCTCCAAACCCAGGGGAGAATCCAAGGGGGATAATTCTCTCAAGGGTCTTTCTTATCATCAAATCTTTGAAGTTTAAGGTTAGTATTAAAAAGAATGCAAGGAAACAAAGAAGGAATTTCCTTGCCTACAGTTTGACCTGAAGCATTTCTATAATTTGGGCTTTTGAGGTAAACTTAGAGTCCCACATCGTTTCCCTCCTCTTTAAATCCTAAGGAAAGAAGGCAATGATCTGTCTTCACATGGCTTCATCAAAGCTGATTCAAAAAGGTGAGAAAATGAATGTCAAAAATTGATTTTACAAATAATTGAGAAAGAATAAAACATCACTGAAGGGAAACAATATCTGAAAGATTCATAAATGCAGTCATCAACTTCAGCTGCAGAGGTCCAGTTATGAGACATGTTACAACCTCCAGACAGGAGGATGATTAACTGAAGGTAAAAAATGATGAAACATGCATTTGTGTTCATGACAATTGCATGAATATATTTTGCTTAATTTTGTTTGTTTGTTGAAAAGATTATACAGTCTTATTTTTCATCTGAGGTGTCTTGGAAAAGAAACAGAATATATTAAAAAATGTTTCCAAAAAGGAAAAAAAAAAGAAAGAAAAGGGGGTTTTGAAACATTTTGGAGCTATTTATTGGACAACAAGATTCAGAAAGATATGCAGATATATAAGCAAGTTTTATGTATAATTCTATTTTTCTATTATAAAAAGTTAGTCATGTCCAGAAACATGAGTAATTCTGCATTTGAGAATTCTGAATTACAAATTTAATAATCAACAAAGTTCCTGGAACTGAGTTAGAGATCATCAAATTAAATGTTTTAAGAGTTGAGTGTATATATATGTATATAAGTATATGTGTGTATATATATATATCATAGTTGTGCTTAAATAATATTTTCTCAAATCAGTAAATCTTGAGTTATATAAAAATAATGATTCTTCTGCTTTGATTCACCAATGAAGGACATAATCAAACTCTAGATAGGGGAGAAAAAGAGAATTGGGATGAATTATTTGCTTTATACCTGTACACAGAGGTCAGAGAGGATTAATTCTCCTCTTTGGTTCATATATAGGAAACTGAAGACACAAAGATGAGGAAAAATTAATGTGATAGCAAGGTGATGACTCTGTTATCATACCACAAAATATGAACAGCTCTGTGATCTGAAAAGAGTTGTATATTGGGTAAATAAAAAATCAGTAACTCTTACAGCACCTGAAATAATTAAGTCCTGGATGTTTCTGTCATTGAATAA
Source organism: Monodelphis domestica (assembly GCF_027887165.1). Classification (NCBI taxonomy): domain Eukaryota; kingdom Metazoa; phylum Chordata; class Mammalia; order Didelphimorphia; family Didelphidae; genus Monodelphis; species Monodelphis domestica. Next base: position 10,426,433 of record NC_077233.1, read on the forward strand.
TTTGGATAAGTCACAGTGAAAGCTACCTTTGAGCACAAGTGCAAAGTGGAAGAGAAGCACAGAGGGAATACTGAAAGATTAATAGAAGAGAAAAAGAAAGGCAAAAAAATAAATAAATAAATAAAGGGGGAGATGTTGAGGAGAAGACAGTATTGGAATATCTTATTAGGAGGTGGCAAGATGTGTAACATTTACAGAGAGTATATGGCATAGAGACTTTGTTTAGCATTTTTACCTTACTGTTAAATTTCTGAAAGAATTAGTGAAAAAGTAAAACTGTATATTCTCTTCTAGTAAATTAATCATTTTGAAAAGAAGTAGAAAATGTCAAATTTAATATTTATGACTCTGAACCTAAGGTGTCATACATATTTAGCTACAGTGAGCTAAACTGATATACTGCCTATATTCTGTCTGGAACAATTATAGTTAACTCCTCAGAGCAGGGAGTACCAGGCAGCCAACAAAACAAAACAAAAAATAAAACAGAGAATGTCAAAGCATCCAGGTAATAGATGACTTGTAGACTAATTCACTGAAAGGCTTCTAGACTGGATAAGATATAGGAATCTAGTATCAAAAATGAAAGAAGAAAGAGAAAGATATGGAAAGAGAGAGAAGGTGAGGGAGAGAGAAAAGGAAAGAAATACAAAAGAAAGAGTGGGAGAGAGGGATGTAAAGAAGGAAGGAAGGAAGGAAGGAAGGAAGGAAGGAAGGAAGGAAGGAAGGAAGGAAGGAAGGAAGGAAGGAAGGAAGGAATTGAGGAAGAAAAGAAGGAGAGGGAGGGAGGGATGAAAAAAATGTAATGTATCCCTTACACATCATAAATCAAACAAAAACACAAATAAGAAAAAGATAGTACAGATTGTTATATGAACTTGAAGAAACTGGAATTGAAAGACTTGAAGGAAAAAAAGAATAAAATATGGAGTTGATTTTCTCTCTTAAATGTGTGGGAAAATCCAGAAGTTGGAAAAATTCTGGGGCATAAAGAAAGTCAAATAAGCTGAGAATATGAATGTATTTATTCATTCACAGAAATATAATGTTCTGTACCACAAATAAATTATGCGTGAATCCAAAAAGGTTGGAGTTTTAAGCTCTGTCTTTAAAGATCATGGTACAATAACAATTCAAAACAGAAAACTTAATCCAAATATGCCAATTATGGGGGAAAATCTCTTGTTGAATAATAGTTGTTAACAAATTAAAAAAATAATAGCCTAGTAACATAACCACAACATAAATAGAACCTATCAAAATTTATGAAGTAGCACCAAACAGTTCCAGAAACAATTTAATATTACTGAATGCTCTACTTGACTCTACTACCTCTCCTCCCACTCACTTCCCAAATTCTTGCAATATGAATTGCAACCCCATGAATAACTGAAACTTGTCTTTCCATGGTCACTAATGATGACTTCATTTTTTTTTAATTTTCTTTTTGAATGTTGGCCAATAGCCTCATAATTATTAAACCATTGACATTTTTTTAGTACTCATATTTGGAGACTATTGAGCAATCCTTCCCCTTGACTGGGGTTCCATTTTCTTCCCATGATCATGCTCTCTTTGGATTCTTTTTCTTCCTGCCTCACCATTGGTTAATTGCCATCCCTCCCCTAAGCCTGAGATGCACAACACGTATGCTCCCCTTTCTTTTCATTCACTTCAAAGAAAAAAAGTTTGTGTTTTATCCTAGCCAAAATGAAGAATCACTGAATATTTTCAAGCTGATAAATGACTTAGACAGGCCAATGACTTAGGAGGATTAATTTGGTAGCAATATAAAGGACAGATTGAAGAGAGAGATATTTTTTCTCATAATTGAAACTTAGTGAGCAAAATAATTCTAAATAAGAAAATCCTGTCTTTATCTGAGATTAATTCAACTCTAATTCCAAATTAGTTATATGCACTGAAAACATTTTCATTTATTTTCCCTGAAAGTCATTGAAGTTTGCAGTAACATGGCTAATTAGGATTATACTACAGGGAAATCACAAGGTCTTAACCAATTCCATATACCAAAGGAGACATATATGACCAGATCTATAAGGCAAGTCTTATCTCACTTACCTGGACTCATGCCTTGAAGAATGTTACAGTGATCATTATTAAATATATTCTTTTTCATTCTTCCAACTTCTGGTATCCATCCATATATACGAACTCATAACTCATAACCATGATTTGCTGAAATATCTTCAGAAACCTTTAATGAAATCTTTACGATGGTCCTCCCTTGAGCTTACTGGGGATCAGATAAGGTGAAACAAGGAAAGGCACAGAGCCCAATCATCAATCAATATCTTTTCTTTGGAAGACAAAAACAACCTCTGCATTTGATTCAGAACATTCATAGAACTGTAGAGTTTGAGAGATGGAAGAAATATAGCAGTCCATAAGTCCCACACGTCTCTTCCATTACTGCTACATCATATAAGAGCATGAAGATAGTGATTCAAAAGAAGTTGAATGATGAAATTTCATTCTTTTTCAATTCAGATTCCTCTGAGACTGCTATTGCTGTAATTATTTTCTCTATTATTTACATATTTTGTTACCAATTTCAGAAAATAAGAGGCAGAATATTGGGAAGATGGCTGGTAGCAGAGTCAAAAAGTAACTGGTGTTTAAGTCATGCCTCTGGTAAATCCTGATTATATGACCCTGGGTAAGTAAAAGCTTCTCAATGCCCCAATATAACTGTCAAAGATTTTTTTGGAAAGAAACTGATAATCTTCACTGTAAGACTCAGTTCCCTTCTCAGGGAATCCACCTATCTATATGATCATAGGTTCAGACCAAAAACAGAAAAGAAAAAATATAGGTCATTTATGAAGTAAAAATAAAAGAGAATTTAAACAGAAGAGACATTTCTCTGATTCTTCTCATGTGAAAATTAAGTGAAGAAGATGAGACACCCTCCCCCCAAGACCTTGAATGGATTACCTTTGGGAACTCATTTGAAATAATGAATGAAAATCTCAGAAGATAAGCAGGTAGATGACCCTTGTAATCTATATCTAATCTATATCATAGGCATGAGTACCTACACCAAAGTGATGTCAAAGTGGTGGGATAGTAATGAGACCATTTCCAAATGGTTTTTCCAAAAGAAGTTCATCAAGGTTAATAGAAGACTCCATTTGGAGTCAAAAGGTCTAACTTAAAATCAACCTCTGGCCTCTTACTATCTGGCCTTGGGCTAGTGTTTAACTTCTTCAAGTCTTTTTATCTATAAAGTTGGCATTCTAAGTTCTTTTCCTATTGGACTGCTGGAATCCCAATGGCAAAGGTAGACCAGCTTTGCAAACTTTTCTATGTGATATAGGCATGCCCAAATGTGTTATTTAAATTGGGCTTGCCAACCAGATGGAGAGATGTGGTCCTGAGACCTGGTCTTTTCTATGGAGAGGGGCTGGAGCAAGGGCAGGGTCTGTACCTCCTATAGGCTAGCTAGAGGGAGATGTAGATGGGCCCTAGAGATGCTCATGAGGCCAGATGTTCTTTTTTTCAGTCTTGGAAATGGAATGGGACTAGACATATTTATTTCAGCACTACAACATATCTGTCTGGTCTAAGGGTATGAGTCTAGGTTCTGAAGAAAAGTGATTTCTCTGCTTTACTCTTATGGAAGAAGAGGTTGCCTGCATAGACCAGTTTATTTTCAGCTCACACAATGAAAGTTTAAACAATAAACTATCATAAGTTAAAAATAGCAAGTCAACCAACATATTTAGCCAAGGAACAGCAAATAGAGATTGGAGGGTATTCATGAACCATTCCAGAAATCCTCTCTCCCTGTAACTGGTAATTTATATTATCCATTAAGGTGCATCAGTGGGTAGGTGTAAGATGGAGTGGATAGAATCCTGGGCATCTAAGTCAGAAGGTAAAGACATGTTCCTGAGTTTAAATCCAGCCTCAGACATTTACTAGCTGTGAAACCCTGGATAAGTCGCTTAAACCTGTTTATCTCGGTTTCTCTCTCCATGAGATGAGATAGAGAAGGAAATGGCAACCCAATCCAGAATTTTTGCCAAGGAAACCCCAAAGGGGGTCATAGAGAGTCAGATACAACTGAAAATTGAATAACTTCAGAATAACATCAGTACTTCTAATCTGCCATTACGTAAGAGTCCTCTGACTATGCTGAAGAAACATCAAAATGTTTCTTCAAGTGATTCCACCATGACTTCTGAAATGGGGTAATCCAATAAGTCTAGTTAATGCCCATTTATTTATATCATGACCAAGGAGCAAACTTTAAAAGGATGAAATGTTTACATGAATTCACACATTTGGAATGTCCACTTTTATAACTGCAAACTAGATATCTGTACATGAATCAGCAAGTATTTATAAAGCACTTATTCATCCTTGGGAGTTTGAAGAAAGGGGGAAAAAAATCCTGCTTTCAAGGAAATTGAATGCTACTGGGAAAAACTTATAAAAAGTTGAAAAATGATAAATAGTTGGGTGAAATATATATATATATATGATATACATATGGTTATACATGTATAGTCATGCAAAGCATTTATATATATATGTGTGTGTGTGTGTGTATACATATGTATATATACAGAATAGATAAAAGATAATCTCACTGGGGGAAGTACTAATAGCTGAGGGAATGAGAGAGATGAGACACTACTCCAGAGTAAAGTGTCTGGCCCTGACTCCCTTACTGGCCAAGCTCAGGTGTTTCACACATTTGAACTCTTTGGAGACAATGAGCACAAAATCCTTCAACCATTCATTGTTTTTCCATACCAAATCCACATGGAAGTCATTGCCCAGCTCCAAGGGGACCTAACCTTTGTGTTCTAGCTTCTGCTTCTTTTGGTGACATCAATTTTTTAAATAAAAAAATAGGGTTGTATGGGTGCTTAAGACCTCAGCAGAAGCTTTATACCTAAGCAACCTCTCACCAACAGGCTTCTTGGAAAATCCTCCCTCACTGGTCATACTGAATATTGAGTCTGAGGGGCCTATGCCAAGACTGGTCACAGAACCCCATTCAGGATTTACTTGGCTCTTTGAGGCATCTGTATCACCAACTCAGCCACTGTAGATATTCCATTGGGGATAAATCTCAGATCAATTCAGGTCAGTTATTTTTCCTATGAGATATTTCACATATTCTTTTTTTATTATTATTTTGATTTTGTTTTATTGTTTCTTGATATCTCATTGATTCATTAAGTTCCATTTGTCCAATTCAAATTTTTAAAGAATTATTTTCTTCACTGAGCTTTGTACCTCCTTTTCCATTTGTCCACTTCTGCTATTTAAGAAATCATTTTCTTCTATGAATTTTTGTGTATCTTTTTCCAAATAACCAATTCTGTGCGTCCTTTATCAAGTAGTTGACACTTTTTATCATGATTTTCTTTCATCACTCTCATTATTTTCCATTTTTCTTCTCTCACTCTTATTTGATTTTTATAATTCTTTTTGAGCTCTTACAGGAATTGTTTTTGACCTGAGAACAATTAACATTTTTCTTTGAGACTTTAAGGGTAGCTAATTTGACTTCACTGTCTTCTGAGGTTTTCTTTTGACTTTCCCTGTCACTATAATAACTTCATAAGGTCAAGTTTCTTTTCTTTTCTTTTCTTTTCTTTCTTTTCTTTTCTTTTCTTTTCTTTTCTTTTCTCTTCTTTTCTTTTCTTTTCTTTTCTTTCTTTTTTTTTTTTTGGTTATCTGTGCATTTTCCCAGCTTATTTCTATACTTTTAACTTTATGTTAAAAATTCCTGGGGTGAAGGAGACACAGTCCAAAGCTTCAGGTTTTCTATGCTGTTTTCAGAGTTAGGTCTGGAAGCCTATAAGTGTCTAATTCTTTCAAGGTGACATAATGTAAGTAGAGGTGTGATCATTGCTCTCTTGGTCTCTGCTCTATGAGTGACCACTAGCATTCTTTTCTATCCTGAAACTGTGACCAGGGTCCCCACTCACTTGTGGCCAAATGTACTAGTATGCTAATGTTCCTTATTTTTATGGGACTAGGTCCTAAAACCAGGAATGTATGGTCAGTGCAACAGAATCCTGCATCCAGAGATAGCAATGTTGTCTCCCCTAATCTCCCTCTTACCAGTTGTCTGACCCCTTTATCATGTGAGGTCTGAGAGGTCTGGAAGCTGACACTTTCAATTCAGTACTACTGGCTTGCCAGAGCACAGATTGGGCTAAACTACACTCCATACATTCCTCAGTGAGATAGACCTTTCCTCTTGAAGTTTTAAGTTCTTAGAATAGAAAACTGTCAAATCTTGTCTTATTTTCTTTCTTTGTTCTGCCACTCCAGAATTTGTTTTGAGGTATAATTTAAAAATTATTTAGAGATGAATTTGGGCAAGCTCAGGAGAGTCTCTGCCTTTATTCTTTCATCTTGGTTCTACCCTTTTAAAACACATTTTAACTTCTGTCATGTCTGTTGAGACTCACAACCCTTTCTGGTAGATACCCTAAGTATCATTACCCCAATTTTAAAGAAATTGAGTTGTTAGTGAGATTAAGTCATCCATTCATTGTTATACTGTTGGAATTGTTCAGGGATGGAATTAAAACTCCAGGTTTTCTAAGGAAGTGGAATAATAAAGTAGAAAGTAATTTGGCTTTAGAGTCAGAGGATTTAGGTTCAAATCCACTTCTGATGATTATTAACTATTTGACATTGGGCAGATTGTTTTCACTTAACTTCCCTGGAAAAATGCGGAAGTTTAATGAGATATAGATGGCCTTGTAGGTAACTGCTTACTCTAGACCTATGGTCTCATGACACCAAGTTCCTCATTTTAATATATTATTGTATCTTATTTTGATAATGAAGTATTAATATATCCTTTTTAAAAATCATTTAATGCTTTTACCTACTCACAATTTCTTTTATTGTTGGCTTCCCCATTATATTTTACTTGCTGTTTTTAAAATTTTTGCTATCTGGCTGTGTGAGATGAAATAAAATTACCACATAGGCAAATTATAACTACAAACCTAGAGTCAGAGTAGAGATAGTAGAAGATGAAGTCTTTATTCCTACTCATGAGTAAGGAGACCATGCCCTAATGGCAATGCCCAATACATGGGTTCAGATACAAGAATTTTATAGATTCCTGACACAATACCTCCACATACCCTCTATCTGATACCCCATGGTCTGGGGACCCAATAACCTAGGCACAAAAGTCTACCCAATCAGAAAACAAGTTACATGGCATGAGTTTCATCAGATCTTCCACCAGAGGTGGGAGAGGTTATAGAGAGATAGCCATGTTCTCAGAAAGGGACCTTCTGGTTCGTAAAGGTAAGAGGTGATAAGGAGGCAGGATAGCCTACAATGGTTTTCTTTCTTGAGCTAAGAGGCCTCTCAACTCACTGGGTCTGTGGCAATAACAGAATGTTCTTGAGGTCTTATTTTGAAACTCTAAGCAGGCTTCCATTTCCTAACAGGATCTATGCTAGAAGTCGACTCTAAGAAGAAGAAATTAATTCTTCTTTCTCCATACACTGGCCTAGATCAGTTATTTCTTCAAAATTCAAAACTCAAGAGTATAGAAATTCCTCCACTAAGGTAAATCAATAACTCATCTATCAAGTATAATTTTACACAGTTTCCTGGTGGAACCAAGAGGATTAGTGATGCCCAGAGTCATGTAGCCATTATGTGTCAATGGTAACATTTGAACATGGGTCTTTCTGACTCCAAGACATCTGCATATCCACTACCCCATGCCACTTCTCCTATTACATACTATTCTGTCATTCCATATTAATTAATTCAATTCATTAAATGTTGATTGTACTCAAAATTAGACTGTAAACACATCAATTGTGATATTATTTCTCATGATCCAGATAACAACCCAGCCCTATCTCCCATACTATTATACTATTGTAAGAGAGAAAAGCAGATTCAGCAGGGAAAAGAGCAACCCAAATGGGGGAAGGGCAGGGAAGACAGAGGATTCCAGGAAGGAAGATAGAAGAGCTGAGGAGAAACTGCCAGATCACCTCACTTCTCTTTGGGAGCTCTCCTGGAGTGGTTGGCCTGAGAGAAACCTCTGAGACAGAAGACCTTTCTGAGCATTGACCACCTCTCAGTGAACCCAAACCCCCTTGGATCCAGCTGAAGATAAAGGAGTAGATGGGACTTTGTTAGAAAGCCATTCACCCAAAGAAGAATTCTCTCCATTCCCTAAAATTTGTCCTATGAACTTCAAGCCACAATTAGGCTAGATAGAAGTCAGGACAGATCTCACAACTGACCAGGGAGGGTCAGGCAGATAGCCTTAACCCTCAGGATTTGGGGAGGGGGTCAGTTGTTAGCTCAGAGGGATTTCTCTTTTTCCCATTTTCCTTACCCAACAACCCCACTCCCCCTGTCTTGTGTGTCTCTTAGAATAAAAGAGTTATTCCTCTTAGTTCAAGTCTGCCAGATGACATGGGCACTGTACCCCAGAAACCCAGGCCAACTATTATCAGGGAAACTCCCTCATGCCCGTGCATCCTTGTGACTCTTAACCTAGAAACACCCAATGACCCCACCCAGGGTCCTGAGATGTTTACCCTCTTTTGTCCTCTAGATTTAAGGAGGACAAAGAAATGAATCTTTATGCCTCCAGGCAGACCCCAGTCAGATGACCACCCCAATCCACCAAATGCCTGAGGGACTAACACTCACTCTGGTCATGTCCACACCAGGACATAGCATCTAAAGAGTATATAATCCCCAGAACTGATGTCATCTGGGGGACAGCTTCTCCATCCATGCTGTCCCCATGGAGGAACAGCCTTTCCTTTCATGCTGTCCTCCCAGGGAACTGCTCCCCATCTTGCTGTTCCACCTTGCTATCCTCCTGGCCACTCTCAACATTACTTTCTAAATTAATAAATCTCTTTTTGTTTTTAAGCTAATTTTTGGAGTCATTGCATGCTTGCAAAAGGTATCCTTCCCGAACCCAAGGGTATCCTTCCATGCCCATAACACCTGCCACATAACATCAAGGAGGGGAAGGGAAGCTTGAGGGGAGAACTATACCTTTCTCTTCAAGGGTGGGGGGGTTGGGGAAGAGCCAGTTCCAGTCTTTAACCTCTATATTCAACCCAGTCTCTAAAGGAACATATTCTGACCTTCTAAAAGACAACTTGTGCTGTCTTCTCTAGGGGAAGAGAAGGGAGGACCAATCTCTCCCCTCTCTCCATCTCTTTGACTGTTTCATACCTTTCTCTAGTCTCCCAATAAATGTAGGTGACCCCATTCTGGGCATCTATTACAGGATCATGCACATCTTCTCCTAAGTTTGTGTAGAAGACAGATAACTTAATGGGCGACTACCCCATTCAAAGCTATGTGTTAAGCAAAGGAAATGCATGATTGAGGTCAGAAACAGATACCTCTTCACTAACAAATCTTTACAAGTTGTATGGCTGGACTTAAATGTAGGACACTACAATGGACACATAGACTTCTCTTTCTAACAATAACATATATTTATCAGAACTAAAAGGAGATGTGGTCCCTTCAAGTCCCTAAGAGATAATATATCTCTAAGGACCCATCATAGGCTGTTCATTCTTCTGTTCTTCATCCCTGTGGTGACAGTGCTGACAGGTAGATTTAGATGATTTAAGTCTTAATGATTTGAATTCTTCATTGAGAATTTATCAAAACTTCCCAAAAGAGGAATATCAATTTGGAAGAATACTGAGATAGATAATAATGTTGTGTGTTTTCCAAAGCATGGAGAATAGCATCCCTAGTAATTATTCACTAATCTTCTACTTACTTTAAGAAATAAGGAATTGTGTGGAGTGAGAAATGAGTGTGTTATCCTCAAGTTATTAATGGTTATTAACATCTCCAAAAAGTTAATAAAACCTGGCATCCCCCATCCCCTACCCAACACCATCCATTTCTATGTTTTCTGTGTTCAATCTTTTGGAGTTTTGTTTGAGAAATTGCCATGAGGCAGGTGTCCCAAACTGACCCAAGGACCAATCTTTTTTTTTTTTTAAGGAATTTCCTTTCCTTGTATTTTTTAATTGAAAAAAAATTAATTAATTAAGAATATTTTTCCATGGTTACATGATTCATGCTCTTTCCCTCCCTTCCTTCCATCCTCCTCCTGTAGCTGAAGCGCAATTCCACTGGGTTTTCCATGTGACATTGATCAAGACCTATTTCCATATTACTGATATTTTGCACTAGGGTGATCCCTTAGTGTCAACATCCCCAATCATATCTCCATTGTTCCATATGATCAAACAAGTGGTTTTCTTCTGTTTTTTCTACTCCCACAGTTCTTCCTCTGAATGTCGATAACATTCTTTCTCATAAATCCCTCAGAATTGCCAAGTACCAGTCTTGAGTACCTTTTTTTTGGAAGCTTCTTCCAGGAAGTCAAGTCCAGATGGCTAGGGTGATCCTCACATTGACCCCTCCAAGATAACCCTCTTCTCTTTGTACCCTCTTTGAACAAATTCAAAATATGAATTTGTTTGAATGTAGGGACTGCAAAGCTATTCTCCAATTAATTGAGGATGTTAATTTGCTTGAATGTGTCCAGCTTCTTGAAATGTTAATTCTATTGTATCTTCCTATGAGCTTGGAGTGTCTCTGTAAACCTGGGAACATTTTGTTCTGGGAACATCATATCTGTGTTAACTTGTAAACAACAAAGAACTATCAAATAATCAGAAAAAACCAATTATTTAATCAGGAGAGGAATAAGTCCAGTATTTAATTCAGAGTATGACACCACAACTTTTTCAGGGTATAAAACCTGGACTCTGGGGATGTTATCCCTGGGAGTGCCACTATGCTAGATGAGGACTCCTAGGAACAAAAGAATTTGGGGAACCTTTATACCATGTGGGGAATCCAAGGGCTGGGAAGGATGATTAACATTACTATAGCTACAAAGAAAATGGGAGTGTTCAAACTGCACTGAGAGGATACAATCAAGCTTGGGAAAAGAGTCATAGCTAGAGGCTAGGGTTTAAGAAAAGGGACTGCTTACAATGAATACTAAAGGATGGTTCCTGCCCAGGAGTCTGATACAATGGAGAAGACTACCTAAAACAAAGAGGGTCCTTAGCATATGCTTAGTCCCACCCAAATAGGATTGTCATTCACCTGAGAGTCCTCCACTCAGTCTGAAACTGCTAGCTTGGGATTCCTTTCTGGGTAGATTCTCCAGTGAAAAGGGAACAAGGACAAGCTTTGGGGTTTCCAATTTATAAGCTAATCCTAAAACTTGGGGTTCATCAGATCTTATTAGGCTACAAGTTTGGGGTTCCGAGATTTCATGTTGACATCGGGTTGCTCTATAAGTCAGTCAGTGAGACTGCCTCTGGTGAGTTCAATGCAGATATGGCCATCTCTCTGTAAGTTCCTGGGGTCAGTTGTCTTAGATCAATGACTTAAGACAGTGCCCCGATTTCTCTCTCTCAACAAAGCCTTATATTTTAAGTGATGGATTTCTCAGGTCATATTGTTTAATAGTGGTTAAAGGGACTGAACTTTGAAATTTTCAAAGTCTTGGTACCAAGACCAAATATTTAAAATTTTTTGGGAGCCAAAGAGGTTATCTGTTAAGATTATCTGGCTGATTTCAATATTCCCAATTCTTAACACACTTCAAACTATCCTTGACTTCATTATAAGAATCCTTCCACAAACTACATAGAAGGCAACTTCCACACCACTGCCTATTAAATAGCCTTCTTCATTTGTAATGTTCCATAGGAATTCATTCCCAGGGGTTGTTATTTCCTGAGGCAAAGTAGACTAACAAAGAGAAAACAAGTAGCTTGCAGAACCATTACCCAAGGCTAATTAAAGTCATTGTATACAAGGTCCCTGGGCTCAAATCAAGAATAGTGGTTTAAAAATCTGAATGTTTATTTTCTTGATAGAATGGAAGTCCCTGGAGGGCAAGGACCACATTATTTTTGTCTTGGTATCTCTGCAGCACCTAGAGGTGCAAAGCCAACTATACCATAAAAGCCAGAATTAGCATATAAATACTATTCCTCCAATCCCAAATTCAAGCCTTTTTCATTAAGTTCTAGGGAAATGGGTGAGGATACAGAAAATTTAGTGATTTACTCAAGGTCACACAACTAGTAGGTGTCCAAGGTATCTGGATCTTCTAGACACTTTTAACTTGGAAATAACACAGAACTATTAAATAGTCAGAAAAACCAAGTCTTTAATTAAGATAGGGATAAGTCCAATTTGGCCCTTTACTCAGAGTCGGCGCCACAACTTTTTCAGGGTGCAAACCCTGGACTCTGGGGATTTTATCCCTAGGGAGCGCCGCAGAGCTAGATGGCAACTCAGAGGAACAAAAGAATTTGGGGACCCTATATACCCTTTGGGAATTCCAGGGGCAGGGAAAGATTATTGACATCACTATGTCTACAAGGAAAATGGGAGTGTTCAAACTACACTGACAAGATACAATCAAGCTAGAAGCTAGGGTGCAAGAGAAGGGGGCTGCTTACAAAGTTACTAAAGGAAGGTTCATGCCCATGTCTGACCTTCCTGAGAAAGGTTTTACTACAATAGGGGACCCTACCTAAAACAAAGAATGTCCTTAGCATATGCTTATCTCACCCAACCAGGATTATAATTTCCCTTCAGGGTAGATTCTTATGGAAACAGGGAACAAGTACAAGCTTTTGGGGGTTTCCAATCTACAAGGTAAATCTAAAATTGGGGTTCATCAGATCCCACTAGGCCACAAGTTTGGGATTCCTAGATTAAATGTTGACAAGACCCATCCAAATGTCATAATAGTCGATGTGTACCCCTGGGGTTTCCCTCTTCTGGGTGCCAAAATGGTATGGCAAATGGTATTCCCAAACCTTTGGGGTTTGGGAAGGATACCTTTTGCAAGAAGGCAAGACTCCAAAACTTGGCTTAAAAACAAAAAGAGAAATTTATTAATTTAGAAAGTAATGTTGAGAATAGCCAGGAGGATAGTAAGGTGGAACAGCAAGATGGGGAGCAGTTCCTGGGAGGACAGCATGAATGGAAAGGCTGTTCCTCCATGGGGACAGCATGGGTGGAAAGGCTGTCCCCCAGACAACATCAGTTCTAGGGTTTATATACTCTTTAGATGCTATGTCCTGGTGTGGATGTGACCTAGAGTATTAGTCCCTCAGGCATTTGGTGGGGTGAAGTGGTCATCTGACTGGGGCCTGCCTGGAGGCATAAAGATTCATCTCTTTGTCCATCTTAAATCTAGAGGACAAAAGAAGCTGAACATCTCAGGACCCCAGGTGGGGTCATTGGGTGTTTCTAGGTTTAGTCATAAGGATGCAAGGGAGCGAGGGAGTTTCCCTGATAATAGTTTGCCTGGGTTTCTGGGGGGTACAGTGTCCATGTCATCTTCCCCCTCTCCTAATATGTAAGGGAAAAGGGACGGTAGTCTCTGTATTCTGTAACTTCTTCACAGCTGATAATGGGCATAGAGTTGTCCCTGCCTATCCATTTGGAGAGAGAGGTATTGCCTGTAGGCCATGTCCAGAGCGTCAGGCTGGGATGGTTATGGTGGCATTTGGCATCTGGATTCACATGAGTGCTTTTACCCTAGAAGTAACTCAAAAGATGAATCAGAGAATTATATGTCCAGCTGGCTGGGTGTGCATGATTTAAAACATAGGAGAAGACCCAAAATTTAAGGAAAGAAATAGTTATGGTCAGGTAGTTAAGAGCTAAAGTAAAAGGAGTTAAGATAGCAGGGAAGGAAAGGCTGTGAATGCTTGGGTCCTAGGTAGCTGGGAATCTGCTTGGAGATATGAAGGATGTCCAGCGACTGTTTCTCCTGATGGGCAGACAGGTCACAAGGGGAGAGTCAGCCCCTAAGATAGAAGTATAGAACTCAGGACTAGGGTAAAAACTAGAACAACAGATAGAAACAGAGAATAATACAGTATAGTACAATAGCAATTGGCATTACACATTTGCATTTGGATATCTTAGCCAACAGACTTCTTCAGAATCATCTTCTGACGGGAATAGATCCCTTTAGGGAATCGAATTCCTGAGTTGTTTGCAGATTTGGTATGTGATGTTTCTGTTAAAGAATATCCTTTTGCAAAGTACATATTAACTATAACATCTATAAACACTTGAGTAGCAATATTTTACAGATTAATTTCTTTATTCCAGATTCTGGGGAAAATTCAGGAGAGCTTTGAGCTATTCCAAGGTTAAGATCCAAACTTCAATTATGGCTGCGAATACAAGCCATCAATTAATTAACTTCACCTACTTCTCAAAGTATGTTCCTAACAATTTGAGAATGTTCAATTATTAACCTAATACGTTGTTTGGGGAAATGGAAACTTTATTTTTCCAATTTGTATTATGTGCTGATTATGGGAATGTCGTGAAGGAAGAAGGCCCAGAAGGGAAAATATCTCCTCATGTCACAAAGGACACAGTGAGTGGCTTCGTGTACCAAGTAAGGCTGTCACTGCCATTATTGTTTCACTCAAGGATTAGCAGCCCAGATGGTCAGGAAAGTCCGGTCCAAGGTGAGCTTTGGGCTGTCTTCTTTAACTGTTCTAGGACTTTCTCTCTCCTTTGAGCACTTGCCATTGGATCCCAGAAGCCTTCTTTTTCCTTAAAGGACAAGTCTCACCCATTACAGCTCAGAAAAATTCTGCTTGTCAGCAGTCCAGAAACAAATTTCCATACCCTCAAACAAGCTTTTGTGACCATTTACCCTCTCTAAGGATTCCTTAAAGCCTATGAGTCCACATTATAACAGTTATTCTTACATATTTTGGCAATAATTAATTTATCACAATTTAGTCATAAAACCTGAACAGGAATGTTGAATTCTTTAGCTCTATAGTAATATACAAATCAAGGCTAGATCAAATTCTGACCTTAGGTCTTCTGAAGGAACTAAGACAAGACCAGTCAGGAATCTCTCTAAGGAATTTTCAGAGAAATTCCAGAATCATTTGTGATTTTCCAAAACTACATACATCAATTCTAGAAATGAACCCCAAGTTAAAGATCCAATTATGAGAGCAGAACATCTATCTGTTCTCTTTCACCTTCTCTCTCTCTCTCTCTCTCTCTCTCTCTCTCTCTCTCTCTCTCTCTCTCTCTCTCTCTCTCTCTTTTCCTTCAAAACCCTCTGCTTAAAAAAGCAGAACACAACTTCTAATCTTTCTTCACAAACCTGCATACTCAAGCTTTATGGACTTTAGATCAAAGTCCCTCTTTCTTCTGAATTCAAACCCAACATATCTTTTCTACTTTCTCTGACTTGCTTTTACCATCATAAGTCAAACAAACATTCTATTGATATCACTTCAATTGCTAATCAGTAACCAAAAGAATTCTGATTTAGAGGACCATTGAAATACTGTATCTTTAGCATAGTATTCATCAGTTATAAATTTCAGTTCATAGTACAAATTGGTAAACTGAGGTAACCACTGAGTCTTGAACAAAATCTATGGTAAAGTCAGGTTTACAATGAGCTTTTGTTTACATCCAAACTATTTAAAATACATGTTTCAGCAGCAACTCATATAACATTTCAAAAAAATTTCATGAAGCATTTAGTATTACAGGATCTATTTTAAATTTAGAGATTTGAAACCTTTTAAGGACCATAAACCTTAAATCAAGCCTTTTGACAAGCAGGCTGATTACCTATTTTCGAGACCAAGAAGTTAAATTTAATAATAATGTTAGTCCAACTTTAATACACTGGGATGAAAACCAGTGAGATGAAAACCATTTGATAATTTTGAATAAAAACCCATTTTTGGTAAGTTTAAACACTGCTAAAACCTATTTTACAAAACCAATCTGTCACTTTTCTATACCAATTGAAATTTCACTGTCTGACAAAATTAAAATTAGGATGTTATTTTTTAAGTCCATATAAATACATGATCACAGTTTTGAAATAAAATGCCAATAAATACCTCTAATAGAAAAATTTAAGCATTACTTCCTTTTGGCTAGCAGACAAGGAAAGGAGATTTATCAGGTCTTCTTATCTCTCCCTGTTTACCTCAAGACAGAAGATAATTAATAGGTTATTCTACAAGTTTTCTACTTAGTTTTAAAAGTGTAAGACATTTAAAAATCCCCCAAATAGGGCTTTCTCACCAGTTGTCTCTCTGTTCAGAATCAACCCCCTTCCTCTGTGCAGTAGAGGAGAAGGTAGATCTGATCAGTGAACTGATAACTTTCAGGTTTTCCCATCTCAGCCTGGATTTCTCAGCGGGCCCTTGCCTTAAAATCCAAGTGAAGAGTAGAATTTTGGAGAACTGGGAGCCTGGTGAGGGAATAAATCTAAAAGGTAAGGAGCTTCTATTCTTACAATATGTCTAATTGCCACCTGGTGTTAGAATTTAGGGTAACAAAAAGCCAATTTCCTCATCATTTTTTTTTATGTTGCTCAGCTATTTAAATGAGAGAAAACAAACAAACAAACAAATAAAAAAATCCAACTGGATTTTCTCAGGTTGCTTAGACTTGGTCCCTTCCCAACAGGAGAGGCCTGCAAGCATGCTTCTCCCTTTGTCTTAATTGGGTTGGCTAGTCCCTATCTGGCTTGGCCTCAGGCTGAAGAAAATAAAAAAAAATTCCATTTTAGGGTGCCATGGATAGGCCATGCCTCTTGCTTACCAAAGATGTCCCATGGCCAGTCAACATTACAAAAAGAAATTGGTTGCTTTTTCTTTAAGCTGTTTAGTGCCATTTTTTCCCCAATTTTTACGTATATACCCCAAAGAGGAATCTTGGGGTATTCTCTGTCTCTGTCCCATTTAGATGCAGAATGGCCAATTCCACACCAGAGGGTCAACAACCGTGTGTCCATAGAGGTTGCCCAACCAAGACCACTCAGTTTAACACTGAGGCAAGACTTCCCACACACCAGAACGTCTTCTAGTATAGAAGGGGGAGCTGACAGATAGACCCCAAACTCCAGTGGCCAGACTGATCTGGGGCTGATGGGAGAGAGAACACGAAAGAGTTCTGACAAAGATATCACCCAAAAGATGGGGGTTACAGGAGTCAAAGAAAAGGCTCTTTCCTACCTGAGAAGCTGTGTCCTTGTGGATGATCCGGAGTACAGGAGTAGCTTTCAGGAGAGCCAAAAACGTTGGGCGTCAAAATCTTATAGGGATCAATGTGTACCCCTGGGGTTTGCCTCTTTCTTCTGGGCGCCAAAACATTATGGGCAGGAAGGATACCTTTTGCAAGAAGGCAAGACTCCAAAACTTGGCTTAAAAATAAAAAGAGAAATTTATTAATTTAGAAAGTAATGTTGAGAATGGCCAGGAGGATAGCAAAGTGGGACAACAAGATGGGG
Organism: Monodelphis domestica; assembly: GCF_027887165.1. Classification (NCBI taxonomy): domain Eukaryota; kingdom Metazoa; phylum Chordata; class Mammalia; order Didelphimorphia; family Didelphidae; genus Monodelphis; species Monodelphis domestica. Next base: position 10,443,810 of record NC_077233.1, read on the forward strand.
AGCAGTTCCTGGGAGGACAGCATGGATGGAAAGGCTGTTCCTCCATGGGGACAGCATGGGTGGAAAGGCTTTCCCCCAGACAACATCAGTTCTGGGGTTTCTATACTCTTTAGATGCTATGTCTGGTGGGGTGAAGTGGTCATCTGACTGGGACCTGCCTGGAGGCATAAAGATTCATCTCTTTGTCCATCTTCAATCTAGAGGACAAAAGAAGATGAACATCTCAGGTCCCTAGGTGGGGTCATTGGGTGTTTCTAGGTTTAGTCACAAGGATGCACGTGAGGGAGTTTCCCTGATAATAGTTGGCCTGGGTTTCTGGGGTGCAGTGCCCATGTCACAAACATCCAACTGACTATGTCAAATCGCACATGGGTTATCATCTGAGTCTCACAATGATCTTCCCAATGTCAGGACTCCTCTGGCTAGTTAGGTATTTGGAAATACATCATTCACTCTGTGCATATCAAAATAGTTCTGCTTAAGAACGATTAGGGAAATATTTTGGAATTCTAATTCTGGACCATGTGGAATGAGTTACCTCCCACAATTATGAGAACTACTGTGTTACCGAGTTGCATTAGCTGCTCTGTAACTAATGAACCATATCATTAATTACAGACATCCAAAATAAAAATGACAGCAAGGCCAGCCAGATATTTATAACAAAGGGAAAGGTCAAGAGTTGCAGAGTAGCCGGCTCAGTCTACAACAGTTGTCTTTTAGTAAATCTCTCCTTCTCCTTGGGTTTAATTGAAAACATTAATTTGACTTATCAGGGCAGGCTGGGAAGGATCTTTCAGTGCCATGGAGTGGAGAGGGGCAGGGAACTAGCAATCTGGGACCCTGAAAGAGCTGTCATCAAGTGCGTTCCCAAGATCTGAGTCCTGCTTTTTTTTTTCCCGACCTGACAGTGAAAGGTGAACTATGGAAGATCACACTTTAATGAAGATTTCTAGTTTGTTTTACAAAATGACAACCTGCCTTTTCAAATAAAGAGCTAATTAAGCCATCCAAATGGCTGCTAACAAAATGAGATTTTCAACATGAAACACAAATCAGCGAATGAATCTCTGCATTGGAAGACTGATTTTAATGCTCATATGAGCCATGTGGGAGGATTCATCTTACCTAAGAAAAACATTTGGAAACTCGCTTATTATCTTTTGTTATGCTAAGCCTACTGCCCCCTAAAGAACCAATTAAGAAAAATACCTAAATTTTCCTGGCACAGTGAAACCAGCATTGGATTTGTAACCCAAACATGTGAGTTCAGATCCCACTTCGGCTGCTCTTTCCCTCCAAAATAACCTTCTTAAACACACAAGTCTATGTTACTCCTCCATTCAAGAACCTGCAGAGCTCCCTTTTGCCTTTAGGAGAAAATAAAAATCCCTCCAGTTGACATTAAAAACCTGTCTTGATCTTCTTCCAGACTAGCTTTCCAAGAAAATTTCACAATGATCTCTTTCTTGTACACCATATTTCAGACAAATTATTTGCTTTTCTGGTCTCTGAATTTGGCACTTAATTGGTCCAAGCTGTCCTTCTATGCCTTCCCTCATCAACCTGAAAACCTTCAGGTCTTCCTGATGCCTCATTATTTATTACTTTCTCCCTCCTTAAATGTTGATATGTAGTTAAGAAATAGATGGGCCAGTGGGATCTTCATCCATAGACATGTAGACATTCCTCCTTTTTTTTTTCTCTAACCTATGAGGAAGAGACTGGAAAGTCTGTTTCTAGAATGGAAAAATAGCAAGTAACAGAAGGTACCTGGTTATACCACTGCTAGGTTTGTACCCCAAAGAGAAAATAAAAAAGGGTTGTACAAAAATAGTCAAAGCTTCACTCGTTGTGGTGGCAAAGAAGTAGAAAATGAGGGGATGCCCTTCAATTGGGGAATGGCTGAGCACATTGTGCTATATGTTGGTGATGGAATACTATTGTGCTCTAAGGAATGATGAACTGGAGGGATTCCATGTGACCCGGATAGACCTCCAGGAAGTGATGTAGAGTGAAATGAGCGGAACCAGAGCATTGTATACAGAAACTAAAACATTGTGGAATGATCATATGTGATTGAAGTTGCTAATAATAGCAATAGCACCAAAGGATTTATGAGAAAGCATGCTGTCCACATCCAGAGAAAGAACCGTGGGAGTAGAAAAGCTGAAGAAAAGCATGACTTATTACTTGTTTATATGGGTATATAATTTGGGGTTTTGGTTTTAAAAGGTAATTATAAAAATAAATAATATGGAAATAGGCATCAAGTGATAGCACACGTATAACTCAGTGTAAATGCTTGTCAGCTCTGGGGGTAGGGAACAAGGGACGGAGGAAAAATGAATCATGCAACCATGGAAAAATATTTTAAAATAAAAATAAACCATAAAAAAGAGAAGGGACCTGCTTCCTGATGAAGAGTTTGGTATATATCCATATACCAATGATTTTGGTTTGCTTACCTCGTGCATGATAAAGATAAGATGACATTTTTGGTTTGCTGCTGAACCTAAACTGGTCAGCATACAAAAAGATTCTCATGGAAGCAACTTGGTCCCACCCTTAGGCAACTAGGTGATACCATAGTACTCAATGCGTTCTGGAGTAAAGGAGACCTGTGTTCAAATCGAACCTCAGACACTTACTCGCTGGTGACCATGAATGAGTCCCTTAACCTGTTAGCCTCAGTTTCCTTAACTGTAAAATGGGGATTATAGCATCATCCACCTCATAGATTGTTAGGATTAAATCTGATAATACTTGTAATACTCATAGCGTAGTACCTGACACATAGTATATATTTTATAAATTCTTCTTCCTTCTTGACTGGCTACTTCGAGTGAGGAAGACATGCTGGAACACTTTGGTACATAGATACTTCAGCACTCTTCACCAGCCCCATTGGAACTGGCATATGGTCCCTTAAAACACACCTCTCTTCTTTGTCTTCTGTAATTGTAATTTCCTACTCTTAAGTAAAGGAGTTTTTGGAGATGGCTATGATATCATGAACTTCAAAATGTCAGAGGATTACCCAGAATCCAGCACTATTAATCTATGCCAGAGTTCTCAGACACCAAGCGGAGCCAAAGGATAATAGAACCTTCAGAAGTAGGACTCACCCCTAGTGAATGGACTGAGAAGGGCGCCACTTGTCCATTACCTGTGTCATATTTGGAAGATGACTTGGTAGACCCATCAATATAGCACTTGTGTTCAGTTTGAATCCATCCTCCCCAGGGACCAGGATGGAGGAAAAGGGGCCCTCTGCATTTGGGGGTCACATTTATACTTCTTTTCCTGCTATTCATCTTGGTAAATATCTCTCTGAGAGCACTAATGGGTGTTAATTGGTTAAATGATATTGGGGGCACTCTCCTTCAGTGATGAAAACTCGGGGAAACATTAGAATTAAGCCTACAGCATGAGAGACAACCCCACTGCCTTTCAGGGGTACAACCAAGAACCCTGATGGGGAAGAGTAATAAACCTTACCTCTGGAGATCTGACTCAGTAGGGAGCATATGGCTTTGCCTACTTGTATTCATCTAATAAACTCTTGGGGCAGGGACTGTTTAATTTTTGTCTCCCTATCCCTGGCTGTAGCACAGAATGTGGCACATCAATACTGGACTTGCATTTTTTGGAAATGGAGAATTCCTATGTGAAAAAAAGTCAAATTTGTTGCAACTCAAAATCTTAGAGGGTTGTCTCAAGCAATGAGAGGATGTGCCTGACCTGGGCTCACAGTCATTTGGAATTTCAACAGTGCTCAGTCTACTCTGCATCTCTTCTCTTTCTTAATTGTATCCCCAGCACTCAGCACAGTGCTTGGCATACAGTAATCATTTAATAAATATTTGCTTATTGGATTTGACCAGCTTTGCCTGAAGACAAATAGCTCCATATTGGAGGAAAGGCTAGAGTCCAGATTGCAATCTTTTTGCTCTAATCTGCCACCTCTGTCCTCTTCAATCCAATTAGATAAGCATTCTTAAGTGCCTTCTGCCTGTCATGTATTGCCAAGTGCTGAAGCAGCAGAAAAGCAAAACTGGGGAGGGGAACCCCCTCACCATTATCTTGGACCTTAGGGAAGTGGGTGTAGCCATCTGCTGAAAAGAAAATCCAAAGTAATTTGGGATAGAGTGCAGGAGAAGAGGTCAGTTAAAGAAGGTCTCCTGTAGGAGTCAGAAGTAAGGGAGACCATGGACTCCACCCGAGAAGTACAGTGAACACTTCATTGTCCCAGTGTTGTCTACAAAAACTATATTTCCCCAGAAACTTAAAAAGACTCCTCATAACACAGGGGTATGAGTCAAGCTTGTCTCACACCCCCTGTGAAGAGGCTGAGGGCCAGAAGGCCCAGAGGATCTCATTAGAAGCTTGTCTCCTGTTGGATTCAAGACCACAGAGAATCAAGTGTGTCTCTACTTTGTTTTAGCCCTGAAGACAAGACATAATAGAAAGCATCCTTTTTTGCCTTTATGTCACACACTAGGTGTTGGTGATCTTCCAGTTTCTTTGTTCAGTGTCCTCTTCAACTTTTCTTTCTTTCTTTCTTTCTTTCTTTCTTTCTTTCTTTCTTTCTTTCTTTCTTTCTTTCTTTCTTTCTTTCTTTCTTTCTTTCTTTCTTTCTTTCTTTCTTTCTTTCTTTCTTTCTTTCTTTCTTTCTTCCTTTCTTTCTTTCTTTCTTTCTTCCTTTCTTTCTTTCTTCCTTTCTTCCTTTCTTTCTTTCTTCCTTCCTTGCTTTCTTTCTTTCTTTCTTCCTTCCTTTCTTTCTTTCTTTCTTTCTTTCTTTCTTTCTTTCTTTCTTTCTTTCTTTCTTTCTTTCTTTCTTTCTTTCTTTCTTTCTTTCTTTCTTTCTTTCTTTCTTTCTTTCTTTCTTTCTTTCTTTCTTTCTTTCTTTCTTTCTTTCTTTCTTTCTTTCTTTCTTTCTTTCTTTCTTTCTTCCTTTCTTCCTTCCTTCCTTTCTTCCTTCCTTCCTTCCTTCCTTCCTTCCTTTCTTCCTTTCTTTCTTTCTTTCTTTCTTTCTTTCTTTCTTTCTTTCTTTCTTTCTTTCTTTCTTTCTTTCTTTCTTTCTTTCTTTCTTTCTTTCTTTCTTCCTTCCTTCCTTCCTTCCTTCCTTCCTTCCTTCCTTCCTTCCTTCCTTCCTTCCTTCCTTTCTTTCTTTCTTTCTTTCTTTCTTTCTTTCTTTCTTTCTTTCTTTCTTTCTTTCTTTCTTTCTTTCTTTCTTTCTTTCTTTCTTTCTTTCTTTCTTTCTTTCTTTCTTTCTTTCTTTCTTTCTTTCTTTCTTTCTTTCTTTCTTTCTTTCTTTCTTTCTTTCTTTCTTTCTTTCTTTCTTTCTTTCTTTCTTTCCTTCTTTCTTTTTTCTTTCTCTCTCTCTCTCCATCCCCCCCTCTCTTTCACACACACACATACACTTACACACACACACAAGCACACACACACACTCTTGGAAGACATCTATCCCTCCTCAACTATTCCTAGTATATTGTACAAATATCTGTCCTTTGGCCCTATGACATTGTGCTTTATAACATAAATATTCATGAAAGCCTCCCCCTTCTGATTAGATGTCATTTGAGTGCAGAAGATGAATTATTCTCCCTCTTTGTACCCCGTGTTTAGCAGAGTGGCTTGGTTATAACATCCATTTAATCTAGTATCTATTTCAGAAGCCATAGGGCCAAACCCTGCTTACAATTAAAAATATATATTGAAGTAATTCATAATTTGTGAACATACAAAAACAGATGGTGGGTCTAACTTTATTCTCAGGCTCTAGTTTGTTGCTTCTCTCCTCCTCCTCATTCCCCCTCATTTAATTGATTTGAGCTCAATTGAGTTTAGTTGAGTTGAACTAAATTGAATAGAAGGATTATGGTATGATGGGCAGGACTCTGGGTTTGCCGTTCTTATGTAATTTGGGGCTAGGCACTTCTCAGTTTCCTCATTCACAGGATGAGACAGTGGCCTAGATGACCTCTGAGATCTCTTATAGTTCTAAATCTGTGTACTCTCCCCCACGCCTCATTCTTCTCATCTAAAAAATTTGTGTTGGATAAATGGATCTCTAAGGTACTTTTCAGTTCTTAATTCTATAAACCCATGAATCTTGTGTACAGAAGACGGATATGACAGTTGAAGAATGGAGGAAAGTCAGAGGATGATAACATCAGTAGTAAATTTGTATTTTGTTTTAAATGTTTTTCTAACAGTTAAGCCTCTCTTGATAGAACATAGTAGGCCCTGAATGTCACATCAAATAATATCCTTTCTAACACACGTTTTCAATCACTTTTAAAACAAATTTTTTACACATACTTTGACTTCCTCTACCCCTGTTTTCTCTTTCCCCTCACTCCCCAGAAAACCACAATGCTACCTTTCCAAAAGGCAGACAGCAGTAGACCAGGCCAACATGCCAAACAGATGGATGTCAACATAGTGGTTTTCCAATGAAAATAACCACATAAAAGTCCTCAGAGCCTCGTCCCCAATGCTTGGAACGTTTTAGTGGTTGGGATGATGGAGATAATAGCAGCAACTAGGTATCCAATGCAAATTTATAGGGAGAACAGAGGCAGCCAAAATGATAAATTGACTCCACTCTTTGGAAACCAACAAATGCCTCAATTCACCAAAGATCCCAATGATTTTCATTCTGATTTTATGACATTCTCATATATTCTCCAAATGTGCAAAAATGTTTGAAAAATAATAAAAGAATTCAATGACCAGAGGAAAGGTCATCTCTCCCAGGAATTTAACAAGGAACCTGGGGGATGATTCTGCAAAGTCAAGTTTAAATCAATGGCTGCCTTGGGAGTGTGACGAATGTTTAATGAGTGGAGTCTCAAGTCAAAAGAAACAGGACAGGCGCTCCCATCTGTATCCCTTCCATTCCTGACCCAGGGATATGACCCAACAAAATCTTCTGGGAAGAGGCAGGATATTGGGGAGAGTGTGCATAACAACCTGAAATGTGCAACTCGAAAGTTGGGAGGGGGAGGGAGAGGAAGCTAATCCCCCTTTCTCCTTCCCCAACTCTACTAGGTCAATATGGTCCTCATGATCCCAGCTCTTCCACTAGGCACCTGACATAAAATAAACACAGGACAGGAGATTGAACTGCCCTTGTGACATGGTGTTGCATGTGACAAGAGGCCAGCCTATACTTCTGGTCTGGGCTTTCACTATTCTGACCCTTCTGTGCCTGAGAGCTGGCAACTGGGTGATGAGTCTGTCAATGTTTAAGAGAGTCTCAATGCATCACCTGCCTTAACCCATGTGTGTATGTAGTCTAAATGTATGTGCACGTATGTGCTTAAGTGGATATGGGGGAAGAAGGGCAAGAAGGTCTAGCAAACTTAAAAATATCCAATTCACTTGGAATGTGTCCAAATCACTGGGAATATATATATATATATATATAAGAAAGTCAAAGAATAGTCCCTTCCCTTAGCTTGAATCCTAATAAATGAAAGTAATCTAAAAGGGGAAGGTGTTGGGAGCTGGAGGGACCAGAAAAGGTCCCTTCCCATTAAAATCTAATAATATTGAAGAATTCTTGGACAACATTCTAGGATAGATCATTAAGGGTTATAAGAGTTAGAACCGTTGAGGACCTCAGAGAATATTTAGGCTAACTCCTTCGTTTTTACAGATGAGGAAACTAAAGCCTAGAGAGTGAAGTGAATTTCCTAAAATCCTATAGGAAGAAACTTCCAGAATCTGGATTTGGCCAGGCCTTTGTCCTCTATACAGTGAGGACTTAGGAAAGAAGCAATTGATTGGAATTTACATGGATAAATCCACTTCCAGTGAGTCCAGGTTATTGGACTGGTCATTGAGGAAACTTCGTCTACATTATAAATTCAGAAAGGTATTTGGATAAAGCACACATAATAGCTTTATAGCCAAGATGGAGAAATGTCTACTGACATAGTATTGGTGGTAAGATCAGATCTTACTGAATGGTCTGATTCAAAGAATGGTCATGAATGAGTCTGTAGCCTAATAGAGGGTGCTCTCTGCTCTTGGGATTCAAAGATCTGTTCTTAGCACTGTATATATATATATACACACATATATATATATAATATACATACATACATATATAAATTACCACCACACGTGAACCCATCAGAAATGAGGAATAATGGAGATATGGGAAAATAGGTACAGTAGTGAACTGTTGGTGGAGTTGTGAACTGATCCAGCCATTCCAGAGAACCTTTTGGAATTATGTCCAACGTGAAATAAAAGTATGCATACCCTTTGATTCAGTAATACCACTACTAATTCTTTATGCCAAAGAGATCAAAGAAAAAAGAAAAGGACCCACATGCACAAAGATATTTATAGCTCTTGTCAACCTTGACAAGCACAGAACCACCAAAGCAGTTAAAAAGAACAAGTCTTTAATCAGGGCAAGGAAGACAATGCTCTAATTGGCCCTAGACAGAGTCATGCGCTAGATACCACACAGAGACAAAGCTCTGGGACTCTGGGAACACTGACTCTGGGAAAAGGTACCTCTTGAAAGGCTATTTTCCAATGAGCTGAAGAACTTGAGGTCTTATATACCTTCTTGAGAATGAAGGATAGGAAACACATATTGACTGGTTACAAGCAGGCATGGGAAAGAGGCTGTAGCCCAAGACTGGGGTACCAGAGAGTGGTCTAAGATACCATGGGAGACATTTCTATGACAAAAGGATACTTAAGATTTGCCTACATCTACTAATTCTATCAGAGCTGAGATCATTGGGTACTCTAAGGTTTACTGTTCGGTCTAAGACAAGGGTCAGTCTGGGACCTCCCCAAAGGCAAGTGCCCAAGGGACAAAGGCAAGCATGGGAGTTCCATAAAACAAAGCTGCCACTCTCTTTTTTTGTGGTGGCAAAGAGCTGGATATTGAGGGACTGTCCATCAGCTCGTATATGAACTGACCCAAAGTGAAGTGAACAGAGCCAGGAAATCACTGTACACAATGACAGAAATGTTATTATGACTGACTATGAAAGACTTAGCTATTCTTATCAATAAAATGATCCAAGATAATTCAGGAGAACTTATGCTGAAAGGCGTTATCTGCCTCCAAAGAAAGAACCAATGAACTCTGAGTGTAAATTGAAGCATAATTTTCTCACTTTATTCTTCTTGCTTTTATCTGACTTGACGAATGAGAAAATATATTTTGCCTGAATTCACATATATAATGAATAACATATTGCTTGCTTTCCAGTGTGTAGCAGATAGGTTGTGAGGGAGAGAATTAAGAATTTAAAATTAAAAGAAAAATGTTAAAAATAAATAAATAATAAAAGTCAAGTGAGGTAGGGATCAATGAATATAATAATAATAAACAATTTGGTACTGGTGAAAAATAGAAAGACCAACTGAACCAACTTTACAAGATACATTCAAAAACAGAACCCAATAAGTATTTGATGAAGTGGAAATTATAATTTAACCTGTGAAATATTCCCTACTTGATTAAAAACTGCTAGGAAAAGTGGGAAGCCAGTTGCCAGAAATTGGGCCAAGTGCAAAGTTTATAGCACACAACATAATACAATAGAAATGTGACCTCAAAATTAAAGATGACATTAAAAATTATAAGAGAAACAGATCACATATCTCCCATAGCTATGGGTAAGAGAAGCATATTTTATTATGATATCTTTTCCAATTACATGTAGATATACATTTTAATAATCATTTTTGATATTGTGATCCATATTCTCCCTTTCCCTCCCACTCCCCTAGATGGCAGGTAATTCACAGAGGTTATACATACACTAACATGCAATACATATTTCCATGTTTTCCATGTTGTGAAAGAAGACAGATATTGCCTATACAAGAAAAACAAAACACATGAAAACAATAAAGTGAAAAAAGGCACGCTTCAATCTGCACTCAAACTCGGGCAGTTCCTTCTGTGGAGGTAGATAGCCTTGTTTCATCATGACTCTCTTGGAGTTGTTTTGGATCTTTTTATTGCTGATAATAGTTGTTGTTCACCATTGACCATCATGCATTATTGCTGTTACTGTCGATACATGTTCATTTCACTTTGCATCACTACAGATGGCTTTCTAACTTCTTTTGTGATCATCCTGTTCATCATTTCTTCTGACACAATTGTATTCCATTACAATTATATATCACAACTTGTTTAGCCATCCCCCAATTGATGGACACCCTTCAATTTCCCATTCTTTGCCACCAAAAAATACCTAACTAAATAAAATAATTGCTCTGTGTGTGTGTGTGTGTGTGTGTGTGTGTGTGTGTGTGTGTGTGTGTGTGTGTAAGTAGGTCTTTTCCTTCTCTCTTTGATCTTTTTCGGATACAGATCTGGTGGTAGTATTAGTATTATTGGGTCAAAGGGTATGCCTTTTATGGCCCTTTGGACATGGTTCCAAATTGATTTCCTGAATGCTTATATCAGTTCACAGCTCCACCAAGAGTGTATCAGTGTCTCAGCTTTCCCATATCCCCTCATCCAACATTAACCATTCCTTTTTTTGCCATATTAGTCATTCTGATAGATGTGAGGTAGTATCTATGAGTTTTTAAATTTTCATTTCTCTAATTAATACTAATTTGGAGCATTTTTATATGACTTGAGATAGTTTTAATTTCTTCATCTGAGAACTGTCTGTTCATATCCTTTTACCATTTATCAATTGGGGAATGAGATATTTGTTTATAAAATTGACAGTTCTGTATATATTTGAGAAATGAAGTTTTAGAATAGAGACATTTGATATAAAAATTTCCCTAGTTCTTTTATCTTGGTTGCATTGATTTTGTTTATGCAAAACCTTTTTAATTTAGTGGTCAAAGTTATCTATTTTAAATCTCACATTGCTCTCTATGTCTTTTTGGTCATAGTTTTTTTCCTTATTCATAAATCTGACAGGTAAACTATTTTGTGCTTCCCTAATCTGTTTAAGTTATTCCCCTTTACTTCTAAATCAGGTATCCATTTTTATTTTATCTTGGCATATGGCATGAGATATTGGTCTATGCCTAGTTTATGTCACACTTTTTCAGTTTTCCCATAATTTTTTGTCAAATAGCAAGTTCTTCTTCCAAAAGCTTGGATTTTAGGGTTTATCAAATACTAGGTTACTATGGTAATTTACTACTGTCTACTGAGTGCCCAATCTATTCCATTTATCCAATACTCTATGTCTTACCTAGTATCAAATTGCTTAGTTGGTAGCCACTTTGGGGATCTGGTCAGACAAGGCCAAATTCCTCCATTTTTTCTATTAATATCTTTGAGGTTCTTGCTTTTTGTTCTTCCAGATGAATGTGTTTTTTTTTTTTCTAGTTCTATAAAATAATTTTTTTCATTTGATTGGTATGGCAGGGAATAGGTAAAATAATATAGGGAGAATTGTCAGTTTGGCCTAGATGTTGGCCTTAATGTTTTCTTTTTTGTTTTTTCAGTTGTTTAGATCTGGCTTTATTTGTGTGAAAAATATTTTGTACTTGTGTTCATATAGTTCCTGAATTTATCTTGGCAGGCATAAGAGATATATTCTTAAGCAAAAAAATAGATGCAAGAAAAAATAGTTTTGTCAATTTCTTAGATGAAGACATATATCAGACTTCAATTATTTGAATACATTATACAGGGGAAATTGTAGACATTGGTAATACATAACACATATATGAAGAGAAACAAAACTAATTAAGTGCACTTGGGTGAAAAAGCAGACCCAGACATACAGAGGCACCTGGCCTAATCCACTGCCTCACAGAAGACTACAAAGCCAATTAAAGAGTGGGTTGATTTGAGGAGAGAAAGTGCATTTTTACAGTGTAGAATAAAAGGAGAAAATTACTGTTTTTACCACCTGAATATGAATCTTGCCTCAGTCACCAACTATTTAATGGTAGAAGTCATTGAATCTCTTAGCTTTGGTGTTCTCATCTGTAAAATGGGAATAATAATAGCATCCACCTCCTAAGGTTGCTGTGACATCAAAAGGGTTAATACTTTTAAAAGTTAAAGCATCAGACATGTCAGTTTTTGTTGTGGTTGTAGTTGCTGGGGTTTTTTCCCCCATTAGAGTGTAAGCTTCTCAAGATGAGAGATTGCCTTGTTCTTTGTCATTGATCCCCAATGGGCTGGCATATAGTAGACTTGTCATGAGTGATAATTCGTGGTGGATTCTAATCCTGCCTCTGACAAATTCAAATGAGATGACCCTGGATAAGTCCTATCCCTCTAAGTCCTACCTGAACTTTCTTCTCTCTTTTCAGAAAACTACTATGTTCTCTTTTGTGTAATTGGAAATCTTGTGCCTTTGAACTACATTTCCCAGGAGCCCATTGACTTCCTGTTATTACATGCTGATGTAGACAAGGGGATAATTTGGTGGGCTTTCTGGTCTCTTTCTCTTTGCTTCCCGTTGTTTGAACAGGTAGATCAGCCATGGGCACGTGGCTTTATTGTGTTTCCGTTTTATTTTGTTACTTCTAGTGATCATTAATAAATCTTTTAAAATATAATATTGAAACTATTGTATATTACTTTTAATTTTTACACTTTCCAAAAGTTAAATGGAAGATGATGCAAAAAGCCAAATAGGTGAAATGTAACATAGCCAATAAGAAAATCATATCAACATATATAAAAGTGTTTTGCAAACATGAATGTCATGCATTATTGTCTTTACTGAAAATCACTGTGGTGTAGGAGCCTGGTCATAAGGCTGGTTTTGGAGGAAGAGCGGCAGGACCTTAGCATTTCTGTAGCTCAGACACTGTCAGGTACTCCGCTAAGGATAAAGTGAACATGTTTTAAATGAATAAATTAATGAGTATATTTAAAATCCAGGTAATAGACGAGTGAGATAGAATCACGATTTTAAAAAGAAAGTAAAAGAATGACCTTAGCCAAGAGTAGCAGAAAACATAGGATGCATCCAGGCACCCTAGTGAGTAGCAAAGGAAAGTTAAGGGGAGGGTGGCAGAAGACAGCAGACAAGGAGCCTTCTGAACAAAAGGTTAGCTACAGAACGTTATAGCAACAAATAGCAGGGACCGAGATTATGGAATAATAGGATAAGAGAAAGTCCCAATAACACAGCAGAATTCAAGAGGAGGGAGAAGGAGCAAGCAGTTACACTGGAAAAGGCAATGGACCAGTTGAACTGGGGCATGAACAGGACCAGACAAGACTAACTTGATACTGAAAGTCTAAAGCAAAGACTTCATGACTTTTCTTATCTCTCCTGCCACAGGGAGTGATTGCCAGAGGTTAAGTGGGCCCAGATACCAGAATTGGAGGCCAACCACGTCCAGGAGCCTTCGCAGTCATCACATTCCCCTTACAGCCCCCTGAATGGCCCCATCTTCCTTGATAGAGGATCACACAATGAGATCATATCAGCCCTCATTCTATCCTTAAGGTTCCATTTGCTGAGCACCCTCCCCTTAGCTAGCTGGTAGGAACAAATCTGAAATATAAATGATAAGGATTCTATTAAATCAGATGGAGAGACAGAGGAAAACAAGGAAGCACATTTCCTGATGAGTTCAGCCAGGCAGAGGGAAGCCGCTTGTCTGATCAATTCAATGACTTAATCGTGATTTCAGAGGACGGGAAGTGAGGCCTGATTCCCACTGCTGTTATAGGCACACCGTGAGGCATGTATTGTCCGACACAGCCAATATTTTGACTTATTTTGCTCCATTCTATTTCTTTGTTACCAGGGAGGGCTCTGTGCTCTCTTTCCCAAAGAAGCTGCCTCTTAGCAATACTCTGATCTTTTCATTGATTTGTCCATTGTGATGATTCTCTGCTTCCCAAAGACCCTGCCCTCCCTGACAAAAATAAAATATTTGTTTCATTGTAAAAGATAAAGCCTTTGAAAAGAAAAAAGTACATGACAAAGCTAATGATTCTCTGCTCTAAATATCTGGGAATCCATGATGCCACTTGCTAGTCTACTCCCTCCATTAGAGGTTAGGGTTAGACCAACGAGTAACCTGCAACAATTTCAAAATGAACATGTGACTTGGACATGCATATGTACCGATGTGTGTAATGCACATACACAACGTAAGTGTATATATCGGGTATGGGTAAACGTAGACAAACTTGATCAAGTACCTTTGATGCTTTTCAAATCGAGTCACCTCTAGCACAGCTTTCAGGGTGTCAGTATTCGGGTCCCTTCTTTCTTCCTGGGTTGATCTGAGTGTCATTTCTCCTTCTTCACATAGCACAGGTGCCACCAAGGTGTTAAAGTATAATGTTCACCTTTCAGAGACATCAAACATCTGGCACAGCTTCTGGAAAAAAGTAGAATTCTTTTGTTTGTTTCCTGTTCTTCCGGTTTATCCTTAAATACACTTAGGATAACGGATCTTAATTTAGGCTCATGCACAGCTTTGGGCCCCTCCATTTTCTCACCTATTTTTTTTTGCATTATTATTGTTTTGTATTATCAAATGTTGCTATTCATAATTTTTCACCGATTTTGTCATTTTTTTTAATGATGTTGCTCTTGGATACCATAGACGTGCTTGTCTAGGACATCAAATCTTCACTGCCTCAAGTGCTTTCAGAACTTTATGGGCTTTGTTGTTGTGACATTTTTATATCACTTAAAATCTGTAAAAATGGAGACTTGACTCCAGGGCTTCAATCCCCAGAAGTCCTTGCTCCACTTCCCCAGAATGCTTCGTAATATCAATTAATTCTCACCTCGGCTGAGATTGAGATGGGGTATTTAACCTGATTGGAAAGGCTTCTGGGCTCTCTCTTTTCTTTCCTGTTTCTGCTTGCAAGCAGACACGACTCTTTTCATAATGTAGGTGAGGTTGTGTCTAGGTCTCTCTGGGCCTACACACGTGCTTTCTTATTCTGTAGTTAATCCTTAACCTTTAATAAACCTCTAAAAATATAATACTCCTTGCAGAGAGAAACAAATTTCTACTTGTGTGTTCCCCCTAAATTTTAACTGTTACAAATCCAATAGTAAATAATTCAAATCGATGACTGCTCTTTTATTGATTTTTTTTAGCATCAGCATCTTGGTTGAGTAGTTCTGATTGGTTATTTTATTATTTATGATAGAAAAATGTCGTCCTCTTTCTTTTCTTCTAACTGCCTTGATTTTGATCATTGATATAAAAGAATGATAATTTGACTACATGTAAACTGCTGATTCAGAGACAACCATAAATAGGTAGTTAGTGGGGGGCATCTAAGTGGCTGAATGGATGGAGAGCCAGGCCAAGACATCAAAGGATCTGAATTCATATCTGAATTCAGACACTTCCTAGATATGTGACCCTGGACAAGTCACTTGGCCCCTTACTGCATAGTCCTTACTATTCTCCTGCCTTGTAACTGATACACAGTATTGATTCTAAGCTGGAAGGGTTTAAAAACAAATAAATAAGTACGTAGTTACTTATTTCCTGTCTGTTAAAATATAAACAAATTCTTTAAATCTAAACACACATAAAGCACTTTATAAATATTAACTATTCTTACTTGTGACTAGGGGAGGTGGTAGAGCGAAAAGAGAGCTCTGACCTTGGAGTCAAGAAGAGGTATTCACATTTTGCTTCAGGCATTTACTCTTTGCCTTAGAGTTTCCTCATCTGTAAAATGGGAATAATGATAACTCCTATCCTAAAGGGTTATTTTGAAGATCAAATGAGATATTAAGTGATTTGTAAACCTTAAAACATCACCTACATGGATATCACCTTTATGAAACTCATTCACTGATAGGGAGGGACAGAAAATGGATCTCACAAGGTCTTAAAACTTGTATCACCCTATAAAAAGATAAAAATAAAATCATCCAAAGACCTAAAAAGACCTCTACACAGAAATAATCATATAAAAACATTAAGTAGATCCAGTCAGAGTTAAAAAAAAAATCTAGAGGCAATCTCTAGTTTAGCCAAACCAAACAGCTTATAAAATGCCTCTGGCAAAAACAAAACATATCAATGTCACTTTTCCTTGGAGAAAGCACAATGGCTTGCTTGCCCCGTGTGACTTTTCCTATATGGAAATTGCTTTGAAAGAAGATCTACTTAGAGAGAAGGATGTGACAAATCAGACTTTTCCATATATTTTGGAGAGGAAGAAGTAAGACCCAAGAGCTCTGGGGAAGTTGCTTAAGACCTGGAAACTTCCTGAAACAAAGGCTAAATTTTGTTTTGCTTTTATTTCCTTTGTTTTCCAGTGTCTGGACCATGTGTGAGAAAGTCTGTCCAGCAGCACCTATAGGAGTATTACTTATCCAACAAAGAAGATGGGAGTGTCTTTGTTCTATACTTAGGAAACAGCAGCCCTCCAGGTCATCAAGGATCTGGAAAATTTAAGTGGATGGAAATGTATCTAGATAAGGTATTTTAACCAATGAAGAAGCCTTCTATTCAGGTCTACAGTAAAGTGGACTAATGGGTGGTGGTGAATGAAGAGAACTAAGGCCATTATGTGGTCTTATCATGTGTCATCTTATTTTATCTCCACAATAAGCCTGAGATGTAAGTGAGATTATTCTCCACATTTTAGAGATAAGGAAACTGAGGCTGAGAGTGATGAAGTGACCTTCCCATGGTATATGGCTTTAGTAAGAGGTAGAATTTGAATTCAGATCTTTCTGAATCCAGGACCATTGCTCCATCCAGCATTATGCCTAGATATCTAATAAAAAGTAGGTGCCTTCTTTGTAACTTAGTTATAGAAGATTGATTCAGAATATTTAATGTTTTATAAAGGTTCTATTGGGTAACCTAGTGAAACTTGTAGATTTTCAGAAGAAAGTTTTTAAATGAATATAATAAAATCCAAAAGAAATAAATTATAGTGAAATATAATTATTCATTTTTCTTTTTAAAATCATGAAACCCAGATCCAGTATCTCTGTCTCAGATAGTTGCCTAGAACACTGAAAGTTAGCCAATGACCAAACATTAGACAATCAGTGCTTGACCCTAGAGTGGCCAATATGCACAAATCGAATCCTTTTCCTACACAGAAGCTTCTTTAAATAATTAAAAAAATGCTTCTTTATTCTCCTTGAGTCTTCTCTAGAACACACATGCCCCGTTACTTCAAATGAACTTCACCTTTCTCATTGTCTTTCCCTGGATGCCCTCCAATTGATCAATGTTCTTCCTAAAATACAGTTCTGAGAACTGAAAATAATATTCCAGATGTAATAGGAAAAGAACAGAATTCTGTCGAAATCTCACCTCTCTAGAGATTGATTTGGATCTTCACACTGTACTTCAAGATGATATTACCCTTCTTGGCTGCATTATCATACTGCTGCCATATTGAGATTACCGTTCCCTGCAAATCCACATTTTAATCTGACAAATGGCTGTATACCTGAACTACTGCCATCTTCTACTTGTGACACTGTTTTTTTTAGGAATCCACATATATGCCTTTATATTGGGATTATTTTTTTCTTCTTAGTTGATTCAGCCCAAATGTTCTAGCCTATCAAGAGGTAGTTTTCAGTTTATTTGTTTTCTTTTCTTTTCATTTTTCCTATCTGAATCTTTCACTCTATACCTTAATCTTCCATTTCAGTTATTTTCAAATTGAATGATTATACCATCAGTACATTTATCCAAATCAATGGGAAAAAATGTTAAATAATGCAAGAGAGAGCCAAGCACAGATGGCCCTCCATTGGAGATGTATCTCCAAGTTGATGTTAACCCATTAATGATTTAATTCTCAAGTTTAATTTGACTACAGTACCCCAGGGCACTGGGTTTTGTTTGAGTAACCAATTTCCTCCTCATAGATCTGGCAAGGAGTCTAGAAAGATGAGTAAGACAATGACCAGAACAGAAATGGGAGCAACAGAGAGTTCATTCAATTCTCTGTCTTTGAACTCACTTATTTACAAAAGCTGCAAGATTCTTCCTTTAAATGTGTCATTTTTCCTGTTCTAAAGAGCTTCTTATATATATATATATATATATGTATATTTATATCTATATTCTTATATAGGATTGCTCCCAATCCTATAGCCATTTATTTCTTTTCTGTTACCATTTATTTTTAATATATAATAATAATATAATGCAAATACATTTTAATAAATCTGCTTAATCAAGAGAAACAAATTCTCACATTAGCTATGTTCAAAATTTTGCATCTCATTCTTTTTCCAATAATTCACCCCATGTCCCATCCCCAAGAAGGCAGATAATATGATATTGGTTATACAGATTTTATGTATATTTCCCTGGTCTTCATGTTGTGAAACAACATGCTTAAGCTGGAGAAAAATTAATAGAGGAAATAAAGTGAAGGATGGCATGTTTAAATATGCATTCTGTTTTTTCTATAGTGATACCCTTTTTCATCATGTGTCCCTTGGAGTTGTCATCAATTCTTGCCTTGTTGATAATAGTTAATTAGTTTACAATTGACCATCACATGTAATTATACTTACAGTATACAATATTCTTCTGATTCGATTCACTTCACTTTGCTTCAGTTTATAGGTCTTTCCAGGTGTGTGTGTGTGTGTGTGTGTGTGTGTGTTTTGTAATTATCTAGTTTATTATCTTTTATGACAATAATATTCCATTACCATCATATACTACAACGTGTTCAGCTATTCCTCAATTGATGGACATTCTTTTATATTCTAGTTCTTTGCCATCATAAAAAAATGCTATAAGTATTTTAGAACATATAGTTTCTTTTTTCCATTTATTTCTTAATGCATTTTCTAAACATTGTGATAATTAAACATAATCCTAAGAAGGAAACATTTTGTGTTCTCAAATCATCATAATGAGATAGTTCAAATAAATGACATGCTTGCACATGTGATACAAACCGGTACAAATGTTTAAAATCCCCTTCTATCATTGAATTCCTTCATGAATTCCAGAAAATAGTTCCTGTCTTTCAAATGTACTTTGAACCACTTTAACAAATATAGATTTTTTAGCTTTTTATGGCTTAACTACTCAGAGATGATAGATTAGAGAAGTGAAGCATTTTTTTCAAATAATTAAAGAGAAAGAGACATTTATTTGTTGGGTCCACAGGAATGGTGATGGTTATTTTATCAATTACAATTAGGCAGCTTGACTCTAATTGCTTTTTCTTTTCTTTTTCTTTTCTTTTTTTTTTTACCTAAGATCATTCAAATCTCTATTTAGGATCATAAATTAAAATATTTTTATTCCAATTCCATTTTACAAATCAGAGAACTGAGGACTAGAAATGAGAATTGACTTGTCCACAGTCCTACAGGTAGAAAATTGCAGAGTTCGGATTTGAACCCAGGTCCTCTAACAACAAATCCATTTTACCCCATACACTATATAGCTCCATGTAGATGACTATCTGTGTATTTCAAAACAGTTCCAAAGCCATTTTAGTAAAATTAAAGATGATGAGAATTTAGAAAAAAGCTTTCATGGTGGTTTAAAACCTATCTTCCATTGCCAGAAACATGTTCTCCTAGCTATAATGATATTATCCCTACCAGTTATTCTCATTAGCCACACCCCATCTGATGGGCTGTGTGATCCCATCGATGGAGCCAAGTAACCGTCTTATAACCACTATTGAAACCAGGAGCCATTCTTGGATGATATATAACAAGGAACAGTTGAGGAAATTGGGATTGTTGTCACTGGGAAAGAGTCAATTTAGTGGTGGTAGAATTGATATTTCTTAGCGTACAAATAAGCTTGATTAAATTAAAATAAACAAACTTTTCCTATTGGCAAAAAACAATAAATCACCCCAAAGAGATGACCTAATTTATTGCCTAGGAAATGAAGAGCAGGTAGGAGAGTGACACACAGGGAGGAACGCTTTGCATCCCAAGGCAAGAACACACACTGAATCGATTACCAAGAAGGGCCCTTGAAGTTGGCAAAATCAATTCGTTCAAGAGATAGAGGAACTAGAGAAGGAGATGATTAAGGGCTACAGGGAGAAAGCAGTAAATTAAAATCACAGAGTGGGTTGAGGGTTCATTTGGTCACCATGTTCTTCAAATTCCTTATGCTTCTATAAATCCAGAAATATGGCAGTAGGAAATTGAAATATAAGTGAATGGGGGGGTGAATTCTGAAACACCAGTACATGGGATTAAATTCATAATTATTTTCCATTGCCTAGGAGAGATCCTTTTTCCCATAAATTTGAAGGTAAGAAATTAAGTTGAAGCAAATTAGTTGTAACCACCCAGACACTTGGACTCATGGAAACGCTTTGCAGGGAAACACCAAGAGTTCATTTCCGTTCTGTCTGTCAAGTTGAGCACATTGAGGGGACTGAGGAATGAATGAGTCTCCTTGCTCCCAAATCAGAAAAAGAATCCCTTTTTTTGTAGCCTCATGACTATGCCAGATGAGCCAAAAGTTACTCAGCGGTATCCATACACATCAGCATCTTTCAACACAGCTCTTTTTTTCCCTCTTGTCTTCTTTGTGGAAACACTAGAATCTTCCCCATAGCCTTGTAATAGAGATATTTTACTTTAAAGCAAGGATGACAAGTAAAACTTCTCCTTTGCTTCCTCTCAGCCAGGTTAAGACTGAAGTGAGACTGACATATATAAGTCACACAGCAAGAATTGTTGGCATTCAAATTTTCCACTAAAACCAAAACGATTATTATTGCAGAGAGACCTCCACCTATTGGGAAAACTGGGTGAGCGTGACCGAAAGTTTCCAACGAAGGCTTGGAGATCAGCCGAACAGGGAGAGGATTCAGTCAAAACTCACCTCACTGAGACTAGATGATAAACTACTAGTAAAGGCTCCTTCTTTCTAGTGGCTGGATGCCCAGGCTTTAGAAGAGACACATTGCCTCATCTTCTAGGTATTCTAATTAAATCAATCAATCAATAAACATTTCTCAAATACTTACTATGTTCCAATCACTCTTCTAAATACAAGAGACACACTGAAAGACAAAAATACAGTCCCTGCCCTCGACAAATTGATACTCAATTGGGGAAGACAATGTATAAATCATGATGGACTTGTTGGGATATAGAGAGGGTGGATGTGAGAAAAACTAAGAGGGAAAAACCCAGTAGCTAGAAGGATTGTGAAAAGTCCTTAAAGGAGGGGGAATTTGAGATAGAAAAATGGAGAAACTAAATAATTAAGTCTAAGCTGGAGTTCTCCAACTGGCCCTTTATCAGTGAAACAAATGGATAAATATAACTCAGACACCATCCCAAAGTATACTTACTCCCATATATATAGAGAGGGGGGGGGGGGAGAAGGAGAGAGAAAGACAGAGAGGAAGACAGAGACAGAGACAGAGACAGAGAGAGACAGAGAGACAGAGACAGAGAGAGACAGAGACAGAGAGACAGAGACAGAGAGAGAGAGAGAGAGAGAGAGAGAGAGAGAGAGAGAGAGAGAGAGAGAGAGAGAGAGAGAAAGGGAGGGAGAGAGATGGAAAGAGAGAGGGAGAGAGAGGGAGAGAGAGAGAGAGAGAGAGAGAGAGAGAGAGAGAGAGAGAGAGAGAGAAAGGGAGGGAGAGAGAGGGAAAGAGAGAGGGAGAGAGAGGGGGAGAGAGAGGGAGAGAGAGAGAGAGACAGAGAGATCATCCATCCATCCATCTATCGATTCAAATTATATAGATATAATCTGGGCCCTTGGCCACTACTTCCAACTTCCAGAAACAGCTGGTCAAACTTTCTCCTCTCTCTTTTTGATCTCCTTTTCCTTCCTTAAAAAAAAAAAAAAACAGACCTTTTTGTCTCACCAAAGCAATATTTGTCATAAAAATAACTGTAACATATTATCATATATATATATATATATATATATATACATACATACATACACTCAAATACACACAAACACAAATATAAATATATGGAGAAAGAAATAAGGTGGGAGACAGAGACAATAACAGAGCAAGTTAAAAAGAAATTTAGGGAGACTATGGAGAACAGGAGAGAAGATCTTATTCTCTGTTTATATTTGTGTAAGCGATATAATTTCTTTGGCATTAGTTTCCTCTTGCCTATCTGAATACAAGCCACAAAAAAGCCAGTCATCATATATCTAGGCAATGAATTATTTTGTCTATGAAGCTTTAGAAAAATGGCAAAAGCGACATAATGGTACCCAGTCCTGCGAAGCTCCCTATTCCTGCTGCAATGATGGAAGCAGAAGGTAGAAAGGGGTTGAAACGGTGATAACAGCTTCACAATGATGCATTTATTTATAAAAATAAACTTAATGGTTGATGTTTGGTATGCTCATTCTTTGTCAATAAACAAAAAGCAGACAAACCATTAAATGGCCTAGAATATAGCAATAATTTTTTCACATTTATATGGTATTTAAAATTGGATAAAGCTTTTCATGTACATTATCTCATCTGAACATGACAATGGCATGATTAGGCAGAAATTTTATTGATTATCATCTGTATGTTACAAATGAGGAAATAAGCTCAAAGAAGCTGTGACTTAGTGATAACCACACAAATAGAGTTATATAATACTGGAGTGGAAGCTAGGTCTTCTTTATTTAAATCAGCTATTCTATTCATGACAGATGTTGGCCATTCCTAAAAATAATAAACAGTATATATCTAAAACCTTCAGCAAACATCATCTGCAATGAGGATGAACTAGATGCATTCCCAATAAGATCTGGAGTGAAACAAGGATGCCCATTATCACCTCTACTGTTTGACATTGTACTAGAAACACCAGCAGTAGCAATTAGAGAAGAAAAAGAAATTGAAGGTATCAAAATAGGCAAGAAGGAGACCAAGTTATCACTCTTTGCGGATGACATGATGGTCTACTTAAAGAATCCTAGAGACTCAACCAAAAAGCTAATCGAAATAATCAACAACTTTAGCAAAGTTGCAGGATACAAAATAAACCCACATAAATCATCAGCATTTCTATATAATTCCAACACAGCTCAGCAGCAAAAACTAGAAAGAGAAATCCCATTTAAAGTCACCCGAGACAATATAAAATACTTAGGAATCTATCTGCCAAGACATCTTAACTCTTTTGCAGCATTTGATTTTGCTAACAATTTCCTAAATATGCCTCCCTTCTGGCTTGTCACAACATTGGGTTCCCTTTTCTCCTGCTTGACCTCTCTCATTTTATGGATTAATATCTAACCTTGACCCACTAATTTTCAAATTTAACTCACATCTCTTGCTAATGTCTCATATATATATATATATATATATATACACACATACATACATACATATATATATATACACATACATACATATATATATATATATATATATGTATATAATGGGCATGTTGGAGCACAAAGGACAACACGGCCATCCAATGCAGCTGAGGAAGTCTCCAGGTGTAACGACTTTTTGTGCCACTGGACCCAGGCTTCCAACGCCAAGAGAGTGGGACTGTCTCTGTGCATCGACTTTTCCACTTAAATCTCCTTCACGCACAAGTGTCTTTGTGCACACTCATCTACCATAGATGAAAACGCACAAAGACAAGCGTCATCCTCGGTTACCAAGAGACTACTACTACTACTATTGTTTTTATATTCCCTAACTTTCCCCCTGAAGTCTTCTCTCCACACTCTACATTCTTTCAATGATCTCATTCATTCTCATAAAATATTCACTCATGATTATGAGTTCCAAGTCTATATATCTAGAGCTCGTCTCTTTCCCCTCCTTGTCTTCTCCGTCTAGCATCATGACCTGATTACAGGATCTTTTAAAATTCATTTTCTATAGATGTCTCAAACAGTAATTCCAAAGCAGATTGCTTTTTCTTTCTTCCCAAGACTTCCTATTTTATAAAGCCTTACTGTTGCTTTTGGAGATGGTACCATTCGTGAAGTATCCCACATTCCTGACCCAACACATCCTCCTCCAATCCTCAGTCTCTCACACCACACATCTTTAATCACTTGCCAAACCTTGTCTTTCCCACCTCCAAAATGCTCCTCATATTGTTTCTCTTCTTTCTACAACCACAGGCGCAATCCTACTTTAGTCCTTCCTTTTCTTTTGAGGGGGCCTAATGCAATGGCCTCCCATTGAGTCTCCCTGCCTCATCTCTCTCAATTCTGATCCATACTTCACACAGTGGTCAAAGTGATTTTTCTAAAGCACAGATGTGACCATGTCACAAATTTAATTTATCAAATTCGACCCCCCCAAGTGGGATAAATTTAAAACTTCATTATTAGGCATTTCAGGCTCTTCATAACTGCGTTCCAACTTACCTTCTCAGCCTTATTACACATTCCCCTTCTGATATTCAACTGTCCAGTGAAACTTATCTTTCCACATGACACCACTCCCTCCTCACCTCCATCTCCTGACCTTCTTCAAGATTTATCCTGAATACTTTCCTCAAGATGCTTCCTAATGCCTTCACTGTAGAATTATCTGCAGTTTATCCTATATAAATGTATAGATACAGATACATAGATAGATGTGTGATAAAATATATACAGGGATCTATGTCTTTACAGATATAAATCCATAGTATAAGTGTATATATCTATATATTGATATCTATTTACATCTGTCTATAGATTTCTATATCTAGTCTGTACATAATGTTTTCGTATTGTCTCTCATATCCAAATGTGAGCTACTTGAGGGTAGGGATGGTTTTGCTTTTCCTTTTATCATCAATGCTTAGCACAGTTCCTGGAACATAATGAGCTTTTAATGAATGCTTATTGTGTTCTTGATTATTCAAGATATTATTACAAGATGATAAGATAAAAAAGTTCTCTAGACAAATGGGTTAATTAGTCCAGTACTTATTTACACCATTTAGATCAATGCCCAAATGGGCTGACCAAAAAATATTGCCTTATATCTCTGAAGAGGATAGAAGAGTTTGCAAATCATGGAAGGAAGGAAGGAAGGAAGGAAGGAAGGAAGGAAGGAAGGAAGGAAGGAAGGAAGGAAGGAAGGAAGGAAGGAAGGAAGGATAGGAAGGAGGGAGGGAGGAAGGAAGGAAGGAAGGAAGGAAGGAAGGAAGGAAGGAAGGAAGGAAGGAAGGAAGGATGGATGGAGGAAGGGAAGGAAGGAAGGAAGGGATAGGAGGGAAGGAGGGAGGGAGGGAGGGAGGGAGGAAGGAAAGAAGAAAGGAAGGACCTGGAAGGCAGGAAGGAAGGAAGGAAGGAAGGAAGGAAGGAAGGAAGGAAGGAAGGAAGGAAGGACCTACTAAATATTTCTTAGGTTCAAAGTACCAGTCTAAATGCCTTATAAATATCTCATTTGATCCAGTAGCAGCCAAGTTCTGATTTAAAATTGACCACAATTAAGTGAATTTAGTTGAATTGAGTCATCACCAATTTGAAAATTTTAGTAGGTTTTGGTTAAATGTCCCTTTAAGAACTGAGAAACCGGGGTAGAAAAGGTACAAAGTTTGGCAAAGTCGCATAATAATTGAAAGGAGTTATGGGACTCGAACTCAGGTTTCCTGACTCTCAACCTCGAATATTTTCTATCACCAAGCCTACCTAGATTTTGGTCCTCCTATTAGAGATATACATCATAGGATGAAAACTTCTTGAGAGCAGGGACTATTTCATTTTTACATTTTTACTTTACATACCCAGAATAGTATTTGCACCTTAGAAAGCACCGATTGATTGATTCCCTCTCATTAGCAATGTTCTCTCCATTATCCTCCAAATTGTTTTGCATACATTTATATATAGTTCACATGTACTCATCTATGCACACGTTTTTAGGTTTCCCGAGGAATTAGACTATTTTCATATTTTTCTTTGCATCCCTACTAGCTGACAAAATGCTGACACATGGTAGGCAGTTGATAAATGCCTTAATTGAATTGAATATCATCTGGTTACCACCCTTTCCAAACCCCCTACTCCATTTAACTGAGGTTTACAAGGAATACAATAAGCTCTGGCATTTATCTGTTTTGCTGCAGATGTAAAGTAAGTTGGGAGCTTCATGAATTCCTCTGTTGCTGGTAATTGGGCTTGCTCATCCTGATTTTAAGCAGCCTTTCTTTTATTGGCTTTTATCTAAATAAGATGCACTTCCCATCAACTAGATGGGCATTTAACCAAACAGTTTTTATTTTTAAAGCCAGTCATGTTGCTTTTCATTCTTTCCTGTTCTTTGTGATAGTGTTTATTTGAAAAAGCTAGATAGCTCACTCCTCAGAGCAACATCCAAGTCATTCCTCTAAATAAAAACCTGGAATTACTTAACTTCATTTCAAAGACTTCTCCACATGAAATTAAATGGAATGTTCTGTATTTTCTAGTATTAATCCATACTTTTTAATGTCAGATTATAGTGTTATGTTACTTTAAAAAATGTCTGCTGGGACTTCTCAGAAATGAACTAAATTATACAAAATAAATAATAACTTGTAAGATTGCTCACTTGCTCTAATTTCTGCTGATTATTATAAGCATTTCATAATCAGTTATTTGGCTTTAAATCTTCATCATTTTAGACTCATTGGTGTTGCCATAAATATTTGTAATTCCAAAAGGATGACTATCAAAGAACTCACCATGTCAACATTTGACCAAGATCTGGCTCAGGACTTGTTGATCTTTTCTTTGATGTAGGACATCTTCATAAAGATGTTGGTGGCCTAGACTTTTCTTGGTAAAAGCACTGACATTGCAGATCCTTTATTTGGTCCACAATTTTTAATCAAGTGCTTATTTTTCACTAGCTTCTCTGTTACATGTGGAGGAATATATCAAAAGACTACCACCATACAGCTGTATGTCCGCAGTTCATAATCTCATATCAGAAGATGATAATATACTAATTTTAGGGCTATGAAGGACTTCAGACATCATTGAGTCCTATCTTCTCACTTCAGAAAGGTAAAAAAATACTGGCATCTAGAGCGTTATTTACATCTAGTTGCATTATTTATTGGAAGTAATGAAGTTAGGAAGAAGAAGTGTTAGAATTTGAATTTGAGTCCTATGATACCACATCCAAAATTCTTTCAATAGTACCATATTGCCTTCTTGAGATAAAGACAACGAATTCAACTCAACAAGGCTTTATTAAGAGCTAGGATGTTTGTCTGGGGTGAAGGCTTACAAAGAAAAGATGAAAAACAGTCCCTACCCTCAAGGATTTTATATTCTAGTCTATTTATAAATATAAATATACCACAAAATACTGTATGAAAAGGGCTAAGAAGTACAAGGAACCACATTAACAAAGGACTCCTAGATTCACTAAAGTTTGAGAAATCTTGGTAGGCTTCACATAGGAGAGATTTTTATTCAAAATTTAAAATATAGATAATATTCATGCTTCATAAATGAGATTCCCAAATAGTGACCTGATTTTTCCTCATTTTACTGATGTATTGAAAAAGAAATATGAAAATTCAAGTTTACAATGAGCTTTTCTGTAATCTAAACCTAAATAGGCAAATAGCACATAATTTTTTAAGGCATAAATAATCATAAAGTTTGTAAAGAGAAGAAAAGGCCCCATATGTAACAATATACTTATATCAACATTTTTTGTGACATCAAAAGATTCTGAACAAAATGTGTACCCTGTAAGGGTTAAACAGAAGAATTTTGACAAAAGTGAGGAGATCAGTTGAATAAAACACTTAGTTTAATTTGAGAAGAAATACAGATAGAAAATAGAAAGCAGGAAAGAGAGATTATTATTCTAATACTCTATGACTATACCTAAATTCCTAATACTAACTAAATTTCTAAAACCCTACTTCTAACGTTCTTCTAAGGACAGGTTCTTCTTGCTTGGCCAGACCAGGTCTATCTAATCTACACTCTCTAAAATTGATTCACTAACTAACTATCTTACACTAATAAACAGACATTCACCACCCATGAACCCCTTAAATTCCTTTCTCTATCCCAACTGTCAGTAGTCAACTAGCAGAGACGGAGACAGACCTCCTGCTCTCACGAGATCCATAGGCAAAAGACCTAACTGCCAACTGATTCTTCCCTTAACTCTCCCCTCATCTCATTGGGAATGGAATCTTCAGCTCTGGCACACAGACTCCTGTCAGCTCTGCTCCACCTAGAAATCCCATCTCTTGCCTCTTAAAGAGACAGAGGGAGAGATTAAGAAAATTCCTGTAACAACTCTTATATTGGGGAATGGCTGAACAAATTGTGGAATGTGATTATAATAGGGAAAATACTCTGTCACAAATAATGACAAATATGAGGTATTCGAGGAACCTTGGTGAGACTTGTATGAACTGAGATAGCAAGATGAGCAGAACAAAGACAATTCTATACACCATGACTGCAGTAGTATGAGGAAAAATGTCACTAAAAGAAATTCATCAGAATTGAGATCAATGAAATTATCAACCTAAATTATCACTGGCTAAACACACCTATAGCCTCTTGGACATGAGGTGGCAGACTACTCGTCTGAGATAAAGTAACCACTGTCAAACATGTTAGGACATTCAATAAAGCTTGCTTGATTTTGTTTATTGAATAAAATGGGATATTCTATTTGCAAGGAGGAGGGGATATTTCAATGTGAGATTTTTTAGAAAAATTAAAGCAGCAATAAAAGTTTTTTAAATAGCTAAATTCTACAAACCATTTGCAAATGAAATTTGTTGATAGAAATAGAACTTAATTCATGCTTTGTGGTAGTTAATCTCCAAATGGTAACATTCTAATTGAGAAAATCACAGAATTACCGATGCCATTTAGCTTAACTGATAACTGAATAAAAATCACCCTTAACATATACCCAATAAATGCCTTTACTTGAAGGCTTCCATTAATGAAGAATCAACTACCAAGAAAGAAAATTCCATTTGGGACCAATCAAAATTTTTGAATTGTCTTTCCTGACATCAAGACATGGAGGCAAGTGAGGAAGTAGCATAGAGAGAGCAGTGGATTCACAATAAGGAAAACGTGAGTTCAAATACTACCTGAGATACTTCTATAAGCATCCCTGAGAAAGTCACTTAACCCACTTATGTCTGTGCCTTTATCTGAAAAATGGGGATAAAAATAGCATTTTCCATAAGGTTAATGTGAAAATCAAATAAATTAACATATATAAAAGTTCTTTGTAAATTTTAAATGGCTATGCAAATGATAGTTATCATAAGGACCATCATCAAGTGTCTGCTTCTTTCTACCTATCATCCATTTCTGAAACTCCTACCCCTCTGGACAGGCAGAATACATAAAATCCTCTTACATAAGACAAATCTACAGATACTTTAATAACTTCATCACGATTCACCTTTGTTCTCCAATCCCCCACTAGCAACAACACTTTTATTTGAATAAAAACATCCCTATTTCCTTCAACTGATCATTCTATTGGTCTGCTCAACAGCTTTCTCCCCACACTGATTACCTTCTTTTGGAAAGTTCTTGCCTTTCCTTTCCATGTCCATAATTCTTATATCTTAAAAAACCTCCACATGTGTAATGTCCCTGAACAATTTGCAGGGATCCAGGAGAAAAAAACACCATTCATAAGCAAAGGATAAACTATGGGAGTGGAAACACCGAGGAAAAGCAACTGCCTGAATACAGAGGTTGAGGGGACATGACAGAGGAGAGACTCTAAATGAACACTCTAATGCAAATATTATCAACAAAGCAATGGGTTCAAATCAAGAAAACATGTAATGCCCAGTGGATTTACGCGTCGGCTATGGGGGGTGGGGGGGAGGAAAAGAAAATGATCTATGTCTTTAATGAATAATGCTTGGAAATGATCAAATAAAATATAATTTAAAAAAAAACCTCCACATGACCCTGCTATCCTTTCTAGCTCTCATTCTACATTTTTCCTTCCTTTCATAATCAAACCTGTAGAAGAAACTTCCACTCCATCTTCTTTTAATAGCGTTTTATTGCTGTTCTTTTTTAGAGTTAATTTCCCCCTAATTACATGCAAAACCCATTCAACATTTATTTATTTTTGTTTTGAATCTCAAATTCCCCCCACACACACACACACACATACTGAGATGGAAGCAATCTAATGTAGATTTTATATGTGCTATCATGTAAAGCACTTTCTCCATGCTAATCCTTTTGTGGAAAGAAACAAACAGAAAAAAGTAAAAAAAAAATGTTGGTTTGGTTTGGTTGGAGACTACATAAGTTCTTTCTCCAGATGCAGTTGGAATTTTTTTTTTCACAATGTTAGGATTGTTTTGGATCACTGTATGGCTGAAAATAGTTGTCATTCACAGTTGTTCGCCCTCCAATATTGTTGTCACTGTGTACAATGTGTACAATGTTCTCCAAATTGGGCTTACTTTTCTGCATCAGTTCCTGTAAGTCTTTGCAGGTTTTTCTCTATTGATGGGTACACCCACACTTGCCAGCGCTTTGCCTCCACATAAAGAGCTGCTTTAGATATTTTTGTACATATATGTCCTTTCTTCTCCTTTTTGTTATGTCTTTGGGATACAAACTTAGTAATGGGATTGCTGGGTCACAAGGTATGTGCTGTTTTATATTACGTTTGGCATAGATCCCAATTGCTGTTCAGAGTTGTTGAATTGTGTTGCAACTCTCCCAATAATGCATTAGTGTATCAATTTTCCCATGGTCTCTCCAAGTATGGTTAGTCTGATTGGTATGGTGTGGACCTCATAGTTGTTGGTTTTTTTTTTTTTTAATTTCTCTAATAATTTAATTTCTTTAATAGTTTAGAGCATTTTTTTTGTATGACTGCAGATAGCTTTAATTATTTTGTCTAATTATTTTGCCTGTTCATATATTTTGACTATTTATCAGTTGGTGAATGACTTGTATTCATATATTGATTCATTTCTGTATATATTTGAGCCCTGAAGCTTTTATTGAAGGGATTTGCTATTTTTTTTTTACCAGACTGATTACTGTGAATTATTCTCTACCCTATTTGTCCATCTGATTGTCCTTATTTCTCCTTTCATTCAGTCCATACATACTCAAAAGTTTTTAGCTTCTGACCACCATATCCTCCAAAATGCCCCCCTTTCTCTTATGCCCTTCCCCTCCTACTTTTCTTTAGAGTAAAATAGCTTTCTATAATCATTTTATTAGGTATGTGCTTCTTTTTTTGAGCAGATTCCAATGAAAGTAAGCTTCAAGTGCTCCCCTTTATGTTTCCTCATCTTCTTCTCCACTTTAAAAGCTTTTTCATGCCTCTTCTGTGTGGGATAATTTACCCCGTCTTATTTTTCTTTTCCCACTTCTTCCAATGCATCACCCTCTAACCACTTAATTGTATTTTTCTAGACATAACTCATTATATTCAATCCACACTCTTGCCCTCTGTCTATGAATACTCCTTCTAACTACCCTAATAAGGAAAAAGCTCTTAGGAGTTACAAAAATCTTCTCCCCAATTCAAGAGATAAATAGTTTAACTTCACTAAATGTCTTGTTATTTCTCTTTCATGTTTGCTTTTTTATAGTTCTTTTAAATTTTTCATTTTGAGAGTCAGGATATCCCTTCAGTTCTGCTCTTTTCATTAGCAATGTTTGAAAGTCCCCTACTTCATTGAATGTCCATTTCCCCCTGAAGGATTATACTCAATTTTGCTGGGCAAGTGATTCTTGGTTGAAATACTAGTTCATTTGCCCTCTGGAATATCATATTCTAGTCCCTCCAGTCCTTTAATGTAGGAGCTACCTCCCCTCATCATATGTAACTGAGAGCTCTGGAAGCCTTTACTGATGATTTAGTTGCCTCCAAGACTTGTGCTGGCTTTCTGAGGTGGGACCTTCCTTGATTGGTATCCCATCTACCCTGGTACTATAGATCTTTTGTTTTGGACTTCTAAGATTTGCGAGGCTAAATATTATTTTATACTGTACTTTGTGAATTCTGCCACTCCAAAACTAGTTTTTGAGATATTTCATCAAAGTTGTTTGGAAAACAATTTGGTAGAGATGAGGTCACTCTGTGTATCTTGTGAAGATGCGATTAACTCTCCCCTGTTGATTTTTATATTTAAATACAGAAGCGTATACACAACACTTATCTTTAAGTGGGGGAGGTCTGTGAACCACATGTACAATAGTGTGTGACAAATCAGAACCCATGACTGCTCTCTGGGCAGTCCTAGTCAAAGCTTTAGCTGTAATTGGCCCACGTAAAATGGAAGGAAGGCACAGGAAGTGATGAAAGGAATGGTCTTTAAAAATGCCAAGAACTTCCTGTGATGAATGTTTTTTCACTTTTTTATTTTTATTTTATTTTTTAAATTTAAGTTAATTCATTTAATCAATTTAGAACATTATTCCTTGGATACAATAATCACATTATTTCCCTCCTCCCCTCTCCCTACCCTCCCAGTAGCTGATGCGCAATTTCATTGGTATTACATGTGTCCTTGAACAAAACCTATTTCCATGTTTTTGGTTTGCACTAGGATGTTCATTCAGAGTCTAAATCCCCAGCCATATACCCTTGACCCATGTGTTAAAGCAGTTGTTTTTTCTTCTTTGTTTCTATTCCCACAGTTTTTCTCTGAATGTGGATAGTGATTTTTCTCATAGATCCCTCCAAGTTGTTCAGGATCACTGCATTGCCACTAATGGAGAAGTCCATCACATTTGATTGTATCACAGTGTATCAGTCTCTGTGTACAATGTTCTCCTGGTTCTGCTCCTCTCACTCTGCATCACTTCCTAGAGGTTGTTCCAGTCACCATGGAATTCTTCCATTTTATTATTCCTTTGAGCACAATAGTATCCTATCACCAACATATACCACAATTTGTTCAGCCATACCTCAATTGAAAGGCATCCCCTCGTTTTCCAATTTTTTGCCACCACAAAGAGTACAGCTATGAATGTTCTTGTATAGGTTTTCCTTATGATCTCTTTGGGGTACATACCCAACAATGCTATGGCTGGGTCAAAGGGCAGATAGTCTTTTAGTGCCCTTTGGGCATAGTTCCAAATTGCCCCCCAGAATGTTTGGATCAATTCACAACTCCACCAGCAATGCATTAATGTCCCAACTTTGCCACATCTTGTTCAGCATTCATTACTTTCCTTTGCTGTCATGTTAGCCAATCTGCTAGGTGTGAGGTGATACCTCAGAGTTGTTTTGATTTATATTTCTCTGATTATAAGAGATTTTTTATCTCTTATATATAAGATATAAGCACATTTTTTCATGTGCTTATTAATAGTTTTGATTTCTTTAACTGAAAATTGCCTATTCACGTCCCTTGACCATTTATCAGCTGGAGAATAGCTTGATTTTTTTTGTACAATTGGTTTAGCTCTTTATAAATTGGTGTAATTACACCTTTTTCAGAGGTTTTTGTTATGAAGATTGTTTCCCAATTGGTTGCTTCCCTTCTAATTTTGGTTGCATTGGTTTTGTTTGTACAAAAACTTTTTAATTTGATATAATCAAAATTATTGATCTTACATTTTGTGATTTTTTTCTAGCTCTTGCTTGTTTTTAAAGGCTTTCCTTTCCCAAAGATCTGACATGTGTACTATTCTGTGTTCACCTAATTTGCTTATCATTTCCTTCTTTATATTTAGGTCATTCATCCATTCTGAGTTTATCTTGGTGTCAGGTGTGAGATGTTGATCCAAACCTAATCTCTTCCATACTGTCTTCCAAATTTTCTCAGCAGTTTTTATCAAATAGTGGATTTTGGTCCCCAAAACTGGGATCTTTGGGTTTATCATAGATGTCATGCTAAGGTCACTAACCCCAAGTCTATTCCACTGGTCCTCCTCTCTGTCTCTTAGCCAGTACCAAATTGTTTTTATAACCACTGCTTTATAGTATAGTTTGAGATCTGGGACAGCAAGGCCCCCTTCCTTCGCATATTTTTTTCATGATTTCCCTGGATATCCTTGATCTTTCGTTCTTCCAAATGAACTTTGTTTTGGTTTTTTCTAATTCCGTAAAAAAGTTTTTTGGTAGTTCAATGGGTATGGCACTTAATATGTAAATTAATTTGGGTAGGATTGTCATTTGTATTATGTAAGCTCATCCTACCCATGAACAATCAATGTTTTTTCAATTATTTTGATCTAGTTTTAATTGTGTGGAGAGTGATTTGTAGTGGTGTTCATATAGTTCCTGTGTTTGTCTTGGCAGATAGATTCCTAAGTATTTTATATTGTCTACGGTGATTTTAAATGGAATTTCTCTTTCTAATTCTTGCTGCTGAGATGTGTTGGAGATATAAAAAAATGCTGATGACTTATGTGGGTTTATTTTGTATCCTGCAACTTTGCTAAAGTTGTTGATTATTTCGACTAGCTTTTTGGTTGATTCTCTAGGATTCTTTAAGTAGACCATCATATCATCTGCAAAGAGTGATAGCTTGGTCTCCTCATTGCCTATTTTAATGCCTTCAATTTCTTTTTCTTCTCTAATTGCTACTGCTAGTGTTTCTAGTACAATGTCAAATAGTAGAGGTGATAATGGGCATCCTTGTTTCACTCCTGATCTTATTGGGAAGGATTCTAGTTTATTCCCATTGCAGATGGTGTTTGCTGATGATTTTAGATATATGCTATTTATTATTTTTAGGAAAGGCCCTTCTATTCTTATGCTTTCTAGTGTTTTCAATAGGAATGGGTGTTGTGTTTTGTCAAAGGCTTTTTCTGTGTCTATTGAGATAATCATGTGGTTTTTGTCACTTTGCTTGTTAATATGGTCAATTATGTGGATGGTTTTCCTAATATTGAACCATCCTTGCATTCCTGGAATGAATCTTACCTGGTCGTAGTGAATAACCCTTGTGATGACTTGCTGGAGTCTTTTTGCTAGTATCCTATTTAAGATTTTTGCATCTATATTCATTAGGGAGATTGGTCTGTAGTTTTCTTTCTCTGTTTTTGACCTACCTGGCTATGGAATCAGTACCATATTTGTGTCATAAAAGGAATTTGATAGAACTCCTTGGCTTATTCTGTCAAATAGTTTGTATAATATTGGGATTAGTTGTTCTTTGCATTTTTGATAGAATTCATTTGTGAATCCATCAGGACCTGGAGATTTTTTTTCTTAGGGAGTTCTTTGATGACTTGTTAAATTTCTTTTTCTGATATGGGTTTTTTTTAGGTAATCTATTTCTTCCTCTGTTAGTCTTGGCAATTTATATTTTGTAAGTATTCATCCATATCACCCATATTGCCATATTTGTTGCCATATAATTGGGCATAATAGTTTTTAATGATTGCCTTAATTTCTTCTTCATTAGAGGTGAGGTCTTTCTTTTCATCTTTGATACTGTCAATTTGGTTTTCTTCTTTCCTTTTTTTAATTAGACTGACCAGTACTTTGTCTATTTTATTTGTTTTTTCAAAGTACCAGCTTCTAGTCTTATTTATTAAATCAATAGTTCTTTGACTTTTAGTTTTATTAATTTCTCCTTTGATTTTTTGGATCTCATTTAGTCTTCATCTGAGGATTTTTAATTTAACTTTCTAGTTTTTTTTTTTAATTTGCATGCCCAATTCATTGACCCCTGCCCTCTCTAGTGTGTTAATATATGAACTCAAGGGTATAAATTTCCCTCTGAGTATTGCTTTGGCTGTATCCCATAGGTTTTGAAAGGATGTCTCATCATTGTTATTTTCTTCAATGAAATTGTTAATTGTTTCTATGATTTGTTCTTTAACTAATCGATTTTGGAGAATCGTATTGTTTAATTTCCAATTAATTTTTGATTTGCCTCTCCATGTACCCTTACTTATTATTATTTTTATTGCATTGTGATCTGATAAGGTTGCATTTATTATTTCTGCCCTTTTCCATTTGTTTGCAATGTTTTTATGCCCTAATACATGTTCAATTTTTGTGAACGTATCATGTGCTGCTGAAAAGAAGGTATATTCCTTTTTGTCCCTATTTATTTTTCTCCACATATCTACTAACTCTAATTTTTATAAGAATTCATTCACTACTCTTACCTCTTTCTCATTTATTTTTTGGTTTGATTTATCTGGTTCTGATAGAGGAAGGTTCAGGTCTCCCACTAGTATAGTTTTTTCTATTTATTTCATCCTTGACCTCCACTAGTTTCTCCTTTAGAAATTTGGATGCTATGCCATTTGGTGCATACATGTTGAGTACTGATATTTCCTCATGGTCTATACTGCCTTTTATCAGGATATAATTACCTTCCCTATCCCTTTTAATCAGATCTATTTTTACTTTGGCTTTGTCAGATATCATGTTTGCGACTCCTGGCTTCTTTTTATCAGTTGATGTCCAATAGATTTGGCTCCATCCTCTTACTTTGATCCTACGCATATCTACCTTCCTCATGTGTATTTCTTATAGACAGCATGTGGTAGGGTTTTGGATTTTAATCCACTCTGCTATTTGCTTGCATTTTATGGGCAAGTTCTGTTAAGGGTGAAATTATGGTGAAACTAATTTAACTGTTACAGTTCATTTCATTCACATTCAGACTTATGATTACTAGCTGTGTATTTCCCAGCATTTTGATTTCTACTCCTAGTCCTTCCTTTTGTTCTTTTACTGTTTCCTTTTACACCAATGTTTTGTTTTTTAATCAGTTCCCCTAATTACCACCCTTATTTTACTTCCCTTTCTACCCCTCCCTTCTTATTCCCTCCTTATTTTCTTTACCATCCATTTAAACTACCCCACTCTCTCCCTCCCTTGTACTGCTTCCCTCCCCACCAGTCCATTTGTTACCCTTCTACTTCCCTGTAGGGCACAAATCAATTCTCTGCCCTAATGGATTGGATTGTTCTTCCCTCTTCAGGTCAACTTCAATGCACGTATGAGTTGAGTATTTCCTATCTCCAACCACTTTATCCTTCCAGTGTATTGATGTTCTCTCCCCTCCTGCCATGTGGTTCTTTGTGACATATAAATTTAACACCTTCAAGTTTCTTTTCCCATTTCTTTTAGTATTAACCTTTTTTTAGCTCTAGTTGTGTATATATATATATATATATATGTATATACATATATATGCACACATATATATATGTATTTATGCATACATATATCTATATACATATTTATGTCTTGTCATTTCATCCTATACAATTTGTCACTGTTCCCTATAAGTGTACCTCTTCCAGCTGCTCAGGTGATAATAAAATTTTTTAATAATTACCAATGACCTCTTTTCTTATAAGGATACATATCATTTTAACTTATTGGGTCTCTTAAAAAAGTTTTTTTTTGGTTTTGTTTTTCTTTTTTCCCTCTTTTTTAAATTACCTTTAGATGATTCTCTTGAATTTTGTGCTTGGGCATCAAATTTTCTGTTCAGGTCTGGTCTTTTCTTTACAAATGCTTGGAATTCTTCTATTTTTTAAATGGCCATACTTTCCCCTGTAATAATATAGTCAGTTTTTCTGGGTAGTTGATTCTTGCTTGTAGACCTAGTTCCCTTGCTTTCCAGAATATCATATTCCATGCCTTTCGGTCCTTCAGTATAGATGCAGCCAGATCCTGTGTTATGCTCACTGTGGTTCCATGGTATCTGAATTACTTCTTAGCAGCTTGTTATATATTTTCCTTGGTCTTATAGTTCTTGAATTTGGCTATAACATTCCTGGGTGTTGTCATTTGGGGATTAAGTACAGGAAGTGATCTGTGGATTCTTTCAATCTCCACTTTTCCCTCTTGTTCTAGAATATCAGGGCAGTATTCTTAGATAATTTCCTGTAGTATGATGTCCAGGCATTTCCTTTTGTCATAGTCTTCTGGTAAACCATTGATTCTTAAGTTGTCTCTCCTGGAATGATTTTCTAAATCTTCTGTTTTGTGAATGAGATGCTTCATATTATCCTCAATATTTTCATTCTTTTGATTTTGTTTTATAGTATTCTGCTGCCTTGTGAAGTCACTTGATTCTAGCTGTTGTATTCTGGTTCCTAAAGACTGGATTTCATCCCTGGATTTTTGGTCATCCTTCTCCTTCTGGTCTGATTTTCTTTGGAGGTCATCTTACATCCTCTTTA
Source organism: Monodelphis domestica (assembly GCF_027887165.1). Lineage (NCBI taxonomy): Eukaryota > Metazoa > Chordata > Mammalia > Didelphimorphia > Didelphidae > Monodelphis > Monodelphis domestica. The sequence continues at coordinate 10,481,802 of NC_077233.1, forward strand.
CCTCATCTTTCATCTCCTTTGCCTCATTTTCAAGCTGGTTGATTTTAGCTTTCAAAACATTATTTTCTCATTTTAGTTCAAATGTCTCAGTTTCCAGATGACTTATCATAGTTTTTAAGTTCTTTTCCCAACTGTCTATAGCCTCTCTTAATTGTGTTTTGAACTGTATTTTGAGTTATTCCAAAGCCTGTGTCTAATCCTCTGGGTTTTCTGTTTTATTGCTTGGTGTTCTGTCCTCCTCTGTTCTGTTTGCTCTTTGTTCATTGCCTTTATAGGAGCTGTCAATTGTAATTTCTTTTTTTCTTTTGCTGTTATTTGCTCATATTTTCCCCTTATTTACTACCTACAGTTGTCTGTGCTCTTGGTTCCCTCATTTCTTTCTGTTTTTTTTTTTGGTTAGTTTTTTTTTTGGGGGGGTGGGGCTTTTCTGTCAGTCTTCCCTCTTGGAGTTTTGTCAGTAAGTCTCTCAGTGCAGTTTGTGTGGGAGTGGGATTGGAGCTTGAACTTCCCTGCCCTCTGAAGTCTGTTGATGGGATTAAATTCAGTTGGGTTGGGCTGGATGTGCCCTGAGGCCAAAACCTCCTAGAAGGGGGGAGCAATATGGAGGGTCTCCACTGCTGCAACTAGGCTGCCCTCTCTGAGCTCCTTCTCTAACTCCTTCCCCATTGCCTGTGTTCAAGGCTATACGCCTGGCACAGCTTTGCCTGCAAGGTATTCCCTCCAATCTAGCACCTTTGTCCACCCAGAGGTTCCAGCTGCTACTGGAGGCTTAGAGCTCTAGGTGGGGCGAGTGGGGGGAGTCCTGGGACTTTCCTTCTCCCTTCCCCTTAAACCCAAGTGTTCTCTAATTCTGGCTTTTGGGGGGCATACCTTTTAAATTGAGTCCAGCAGCAGGGTTCCTTGGCTCTGTCTTGTTATGTTTGATTTTCAGTCCCCTAGGACATTTAGTTTATAACTGGTAAGGAAGGGTTTTCAGAGGTCTGAACTTTCACTGCCTGATGCTGCCATCTTGACTCTGCCTCCAGATGAATTTGTATATGTGTATTGTCAACTAATGCAGTCTCTAGTAGTCTAGAGTTCGATCCTCCTGTTTTTTCACTTTCAACTTGACCTTTCAGGCGCTCTGGCTGAGGACTGTTTCTATTAGGACTACCATGTGGGTGAGTAAGAAAGGCTGACTACTTTTCCTCGCTTGTTCTGAGAGGTACTAGCCTCCCCTAAAACCCTTGTTTAATTGACTCTTAGGTCCTCCAGCTGAGGCTTCTGGAGCCCTGCCAGAGTAAAGCCAGGGCGTGATCAATAGACTAGCTCCTTAAGCTAGATTTCTTACTCTGCCTCTTTCTCATTTCTCTACTTTCACACGTTCCCTCTATTTAATAAATAAATTACTAAAAATTCATTTGGAATTGAATAATTCCTGGCGACCGTACTCTTAAATAATCTAGTCCAACCCCTCACATTCTGTTCCTTACAATCTTCTGTGCCATCCTAACTCCAATGTCTCCACTCCACATCTTGAATACCACTTACTTCCAACACATTTCAATGTGACTCAACATTTGAATGAAACTGTTGTCTCTAAGGAATTCTTTCCTCCCCCCCTCCCCACCTCAGTTCTCTCCCTCCTAACCTATTTTTTAAAAATCTATTTGCTGAATTTGTTTTCATATGTATTTCTTAACTTTAAATTCAGGTATATATTTTATATGTTTATTATTTCCCCATTAGAATGTAAGCTCATTACAAATAGGGATTGTTTCAAACCTGTTACTTGTATCCTCAGCAGTTTACATAGCACCTGATACATGGAAGGCCACCAATACTTTCATTATCACTAAATTTAAAGGTTTTTTCTCAGACCTAATTTCTCATAATCTCTTTTAACCATTGGACACCATTGACCTCCTTCTAGGATTTTCTCTATCATCATTCCTTTGACATTGGTTTATCAAGGTTCTACCTGGATTTCTCTGCCCCATATTTCTTAGATTCTTTGGCTAAACCATTGTCCAAGTCCTACCTTACCCTATGTGTTGATGTACACCAGGATACTCTAATCTCATGAAGTTTATCAAACAACTAATTTGGTCAAATATTCACTTATATATGTACATGGTCAGTCAATAGAAAAAAATCTCTATTCAAATTTGGCATGATTTTGAGGGGAAAGCAATGGTCTTAGAGACAATGAAGTTGGGTTCAAATTCTGAGTTTGTTATTTCCTACCTGTGTGACCCTCAAGATGTCACTTATTTCTTTTTGGTTTTTAGTTCACTTTGTTGGAAAATATGAGTAGATAAAATGTTTTTCAAGGTCCCTTTGAAGTATAGATCATATAAACCTAGCATACTTTTCTTCTTAAGGGAATATGAGCAAACATATTTTAGAAAGACTTTATTAACATAATTTTTTATTTTTATCATTTATTAATTTATTATAATATATTATATATGATATATAATATATAATAAATTCATATATTATATAAAAATATAAAACTATAAATAAAATATATAATAATTAATTTATTAACATAATTAACATAGATTTATAGGTCAATTTTCAATTAACCATAGAACTCAGTTAACCAGAAGAGCCTATTTCTGGAGATTTTAACGAATTGATGCCTGATTTTGAACAATTCACTTTCCCATTATGTGAATGCTCCATCACCTTGCTCCACCAATTTCACCCACACCTCCAATCCTTGGAATTTAACTTTTTTCATTCACATAGGACTAACCTGTTCCCTCCAACTGACCTCAATTCAAGACAGGCCTCTGATTTCATGCATAGCTGAACTGCATTTAAATTAGCCACTTGTACTTTTGAAATTAAAAAAAAAAATGTCAAGAGCAAAGGGTACATCCATGACAATTTCCAATGAAGTGATTTTCCACATGCAACTGGAAGTTAGAAGGCACGTCAAAGAAAGGTTGGTTGTCTTTTTCAAATTGATTTAAAACAATAACTATGAAATACAGCATGGTGACATGGATATAAATAAAGACTGCCTTGGATTCAGGACACTCTGGATTCAAATCTTGCTTTTTTCACAAACAGTTCTTTGAATATTGATTGGTTATTTAGACTCTCTGTGCCACCAGCCAACTCTCTTACTCTCCATTACAAGATCTTCATAGGCAGAGGAAATTTCCTCCTCCAAGTCCTGCTCTTCACACTGTGATGAAATCTGGAAAGAATTTGTTTTTCTCATTATACTGTTGGTTGTACTCTCAGGTTTGTTAAATGGAATATGTACCTAAAATACAAATTTGCCCAACAGCAATTCCAAGGAGAATTGATTCAGAGTATTGGCTCTGCCATTAATTGTAAGAAACTATTTATATTTAGTTACTTAAAAATAGAGTAACCTCCAAACAATCTTGGTAATAGCAATAGAAGCAATTGCCATTTCCATTGTCCTTTCAGGTTTACAAGCTACTTCATATACATTACCTTAAATAAACATATCTAAGACTCAGCTGATTCTTTTAAATACACTGTGAATGGAAGAATGGATGGACCAATAATAAAGCATTAATTAGTACTCTTAGGAGGCAGCAATTTTGTTCAACATATGGGAAAATCAAAAGTAAGGAAGCAGCATATACTGAAGAAAGAAAATAAGGAGACCAAGAGGGACAGAAGCAGACCTAGACAATGACTGAGAGTGAGATAGAAAGAGAGAGAAACATAGATAGAGACAAAAAAAGAGAGAAGAAAAAGAGATAGAGCCAGAGACTGACAGAGACAGATGGGCAGAGAGAGACAAAAGTAGAAAGAGAGAGAGATGAGGAGACAGAGACAAACAGAAGATAGAAAGAAGTTAAAGACAGAAAGACAAAGAAAGAGACAGGCCAACACAGAAGGGAGGTAGAAAGGGAGGTAGGGAAAGAAAGAGAGAAAGGGAAGGGAGAGAGAGAGAGAGAGAGAGAGAGAGAGAGAGAGAGAGAGAGAGAGAGAGAGAGAGAGAGAGAGAGAGAGAGAGAGAGAGAACTTTTATCTGGTACAGAGAAAATTCCACAGAATTTCATCTCCCCCAAAACATATGGATGTCTGTACCATTTGAGGGTCATGTGGTACATTCTGAACAGCATAGAGAGGCTGAATTTAAGTACCGCAACTCTCCTGAAACCATGGTTTCTATGTGCTGCATATAGTAGCCACCCTGGATGGATTTTCCACATGGTGAGAACCCGATGTGATTCCACAGAGAAGCTACCTTTCCTCCCAGGAAAATCAAACTTGAATAAAAAATGAATGACCTCCAATAGGTATCACTTTTATAAGGAAAGTCTAGTATTTTTGAGTAGACTCATCACTGGACTAAGCAAAATCTGACAGCCAAAACAGTCATAGAGTCGGTGGGAATGCTGTGCGTTCTGGTTCCATGGACAGTCCAAATGTGCATGTAGTAACACTGGAAGAAGGGACCTCCATCACCATTCCTGGCAAAGACAGGGAGTAAGAAGGAAAGCAGGCTTCTGAAGAGTGTTGTCAGGCTGGTGGTACTCTGCTTAAGGGTTTAGAACTGAATGGAGGAGAGACATTTGTGTTGTGCTGTAGCCAATCAAGATCCATGAGATACTGGGCATGGGGATGTGAGTCTTTACACTACAGAAGGTAGTCATAGCCCCTGGGTATCAGTGCCTGGGAGAAAATTCCAGTCCTTTAACCTAATTATGACTGGGTTGGGAATGTTTTCTCAGTACATAAAATGGGATATGGAAGGACTCCTCATTTCCCAGGTCAGTTATGTAGGTCAGTTTGGATATACAAAATGGCAGGAAAGAAAAGATTGTGAGGAGAGAAATTGGGAGCAAGAAACCAGTGTTCTGGCTTTTACCAGTGGGGCTGAATCATCAGAGATATACACTGGGCCATGTGCTCACCATTTGGCATCAGTGCCAGAAATATCAGACACCTTCTGTATATCTTGACTTCATGAACTCTATGCTTTATCTAAACAAAACAAAACAAAATAAAAAACAATTGAAAATTTCTGGTAGATCTAGCTCCTCAGGGATAGTGAGCGTTTCCTTTTTGACTCCGTACTTCTCACGACTAGCACAATGGACGCCTCATGAATGCCTGTTCAACTAACCAAAATCTCATCTGTTTCTCAGAACTGAGGACTGATAACACCAAAGCACCCTAGAGTTTCAGGTTCTTTAAAAATGAATCATTGATATCAGTCAAGTATACTCTGGCACAGTATCACAGGGGTGTCAGGAAAGGGTGATAACTCTTTGTGGACCAGAGAGACTTTCTGTAGGGGATTTCCCTATCTCTGGTTGAGACATCATTTACCTATAACACCATCACCCAGCCCATACGTGGTACATATGCTTCATTCTCAGCCATTGCATCCAGCTCTATCCTGGGAGTTAGCCAAAGCACCTTTGGATGGAAGAAATGTCCTTGTATTTGCCTTCAAACTTTCTCTTGACTCATTACATGCACCTGCTGCTTTTCAAACCCCTTGGAATGATATATCCTGAACTAAAAACTCTCATTAAATAACTTCTCTTTAAGAAATTAGCCATATATCCATGTTTCAGATGACAGTTACATCATTGGCTTTTACCCACTGAGGTGTCTAGTTTGAAAAAAACAAACAAACCCATTCTCCATAAGTGTCCAAAGAGAAAATATTGTACAACACAGTATCTGGGATGTAGTAGGTGTTGGATAAAAAATATTTCCCCCTTCCTTCCTTCCTTCCTTCCTTCCTTCCTTCCTTCCTTCCTTCCTTCCTTCCTTCCTTCCTTCCCTCCCTCCCTTCCTCCCCCCTCCCTCCCCCCTCCCTCCCTCCTTTCCCTCCCTCCCTCCCTCCCTCCCTTCCTTCCTTCCTTCCTTCCTTCCTTCCTTCCTTCCTTCCTTCCTTCCTTCCTTCCTTCCTTCCTTCCTTCCTTCCTTCCTTCCTTCCTTCCTTCCTTCCTTCCTTCCTTCCTCTCATTTTCTAAATTTGGAACCGGATGGCTCTCCAGATGCCATCAAGTCCAACTTTTTCCTTTTATAAATGAGCAAACAGAAGCCTAGAAATTTTATATGACTTGTCCAAGATCAAAAAAGTAACAGTAGCAGCAGCAACATCCAAAATAATAGTAATGATGATGCTAGCCAGTATTTACATAGCCTTTTAAGGTTTGCAAAAGACATCACACATGACTCATTTGAATCCCACAACCATCTTGCTGCCATAGATATTTTACAGATTATGAAATGGATATTGAGAAAAGTTGTGACTTACTAGAGTCAGATAGCTAGTGAGTGGCTAAGCCAGAATTCTAATCCAAGTCCTCTGACTCCAAAGCCTAGATCCAATGATCTTTCCCCACACACTGAACGATGATGTCTTGATAGTTCTGGAAGACATCAATAATAAAGAACCCTTTCTCCCATATCCAGTAGATTGCCAGAAGCTGAGTTATGGGAAGTAGGCCATCTGGGGACGCATTTGAAAGCTGAGGCAATAGAGTTGAACCTTTGGAAGAGAGGCCAGTATTGGGAAACCTTGGCCCAAGATAAGGTTTTAAAACTTGGTATACATAGACCACTAAAGGGTATGTGGATAAATCTCAAGAGGTCCATGATATAAAAATGGAGATTTTGAACCCTAGACTTCAATCCCCAGAAGTCCTTGGTATTTCCCAGAATTCTCTATAATCTCACCTGAGTCCCCACATTGGTGAGATCATAATTGGTATTTAACTGGCAGTAACACCTCCCACGTTTTTTTTTTTCTCTTCTCTTCCTTTGCAAAGATGTAGCAAGTATAGTGGTAATCTAAGTGTGGGGATTTTAAATGGGCTAATCAGCCATGGGCACATGGTTTTTATTTTGTATCTTCTTTATTCTTTGACTTTTTTTGATCCTTAATAAACCTCATAAAATATAATATTTTTATTATTAGAGACATAATTTAATTTTTACAATGAAACAAGTTCTTTGTTATCTTCATTATTTCAAGTATGAATTCAGACAATAAAACACTATGAAGAAGGTTCAATAGAATTCACAAGATTGCCAATGGGGACCATGACCAAAAAAAAAAATAAGGATTTCTAATTTAAAGCATTGGTTTTCAAAGTCTTTATCTCTGAACTCCATTGTCCTTTAAATGGCCCCAGGTCATACTGCATTGTTATCAGTAACTTGGATGAAGGTAGAGATGACATGCTTAACCAATGTCATGATGACCCAAACCTGGAGAGGATAGTTAATACATTAGAAGATAGAAACAGGATCCAAAAACATCTCAACTGGCTAGACTGATAAGCTACATAAAATAAATAGAAAATAATGGGGATTAAAGTCATGCTCAAGTTCAGACAATCACGTGCATGTGTGTGTGTGCACGCGCGTGTAGACTATCTATACCCATTAGATCATAGTACACAACAAAAATCTGATCATTGTTGTGGATGCAAGAGTGAAATGGGTCAGTGGAATTCTGTGGTGACCAAGAATACCAATATGATCATGGATGCATTAAAAATAAGGTCAATATTTAAAATTCAGGAGGGGGGAGGGACAATCCCACTGTACTCTGACTCAACAAGGACATATCTGGTGCATCATATTCAATTTTTGTACAAAATTTTAGGAAAGACATTGAAATGTTTGAGAGAATGCTTGAAGAATTCTCATGTTGAAGAGGAATTAGGCCAGTTCTTTTTGGCCTCAGAGAGAAGAACCAAGAGTTCAATGTCACAGAATAAACAGAACCATACTAACCAGTAAAACTACTCCAAGATCAAATGAGTTTCCTTATAATTTGATGGCTTGTCTATAAATGGGGAGTCTGTAATTAAAAGCAGAGATGGTCATTTACCAGTTGGTGATTTTATCAAAAGGATTTTTCTTGAGTTTAGATGAGTTTAGACAAGTCATCATCATGCTTCAGTTAAGTCACTGATGACAATTTTGAATCAATAAATCAACAAACATTTAGGAGGCTATGAGCCATATATTATGATGAGGCTTTGGGGACACAAACAAAAATGAAATAATCTTTACCCTCAAGTTCCTTATATTCTCTAAGAAGTGACCCTATAAACTCAGATGAATGTATATGAAATATTTATAGAACAAATAGAAGATAATTTGGGGGAGATAGTACTAGGAGTTGGACAATCAGGAAAGGCTTCATGAAGGAGGTGATATTTACCGGAGTTTTGAAGAAAACTAGGGAATAGAATAGGATGATTCAAAGTACTATTTGGATGGACACTCAAGAACTTTAAAAAAATAATTAGGGAGATTTACAGAATCATATTTTACAGCTATATAGGGTGTCAGAGGAAATCTGACAGAGGATGAAAATGAAGTCTAGTTAGGTTACGTGACTTGCCAAAATGTAGAAGATAAATCATGTGTTTTGGATTCCAAGAAGGAATTCCTTAGTTTTAAAGCTGAAAAAGACCATAAAGGCCATCAAGTCCAATCCCTCTTTTACAGATAAAGAAAACTAGGTTTGGGGAAATTAGGTGATTAGCCAGGAGTCACACAGGTAACAAGAACCAGAATTAGCATTTAAGCCAAGACTTTGACTCTAGAGATATCCTTCTTTTGTCAGTCTTCTTGGAGTGAGAGGGACAATGAAAATGAATAATCACAAGAAAGGAGTGCACTAAACTTCGTGTTTTACCTTTTCTCTGCCAAGGACAATAATCTATGGACTAGAAAGGATAAAGTAGAAATAGGTGTCAGTTCTAGACTAAGGGGAGTGATATTAAGAGGATAGCTATCTTTTCAAGTCACAAGATTCAAATGAGCTGGATCTTAGGGTGGTAAAATAATAGGCAGGTGCCATTGTTGAACCACTCAGTCATCCTTATAAGATGGGTAAAAATTGGAGAGATACAGAAATATTATGTAGTGGGATCCTGTCCTCTTCACTCACTCACACACACACACACACAAGTAGAGGGAAGAAATTAGAAACCAAGAACTATTAAGCTTGACTTGTATTTCTGGCAATATCCTGGAACATCTTATTGAAGAAATATTTAGTTCTGAAACAAATAGAAAAGAATACTCTGAGAACAGGTCATTTCAAATGAACTACATTCCTTTTGGGCCATGATTACTATGCAAATAGGTCAGAGAAAGTTTGCATATATTGACCAGGAATATATAGACCAAATTGCTTGACTAGTTCTCTCATGCTATTCCTGTGGGAAAAAAATGGAGAGATGTAGAAATAATGGCCCCAGGAATTTCTAGTTGGCTTGCTTCTCTTTGGATTTTTATCAGTGATTGAAAGGTGACATGCTTAATATTTTCAGCAAATTTGGAGATGACACAAAGTTGAGAGAGAGAAAGATAGAATAAAAAGATTTTGAAAGTTTAGGAGCATTGGACCCAATGGAGTAAAATGAGATGTATTAGTCATAAATTATAAAATAAACAACAAAAGTCTAAGTTGAGCAATTTTATCTAAAAAAGAGATAAGGATATTAGTAGACTACAAGATCAGTATGTTTCCATTAGGCCACTAACAACAGCAAAGAAAACTAAGATGCCCTGAGACTCCATTGTGAGTGCCTAGGACTAGAGGGGTACTCTTCTCTGATCAACATACATCAATATTATTATCTTTATTTCTGACTGACGAAAAAGAAAGTGTCCAGAGGAGGGCAACTCCAATGGAAAAAAGGTCTGTAAGTCATATTGCATGAAGATCAGTTGAAAGAATTGGGTACATCTGGTGTGTGAGAAAAAGACTTGGGATGGTGGTGGGAGAATAGGACTGTTTTTTTCAAGTATTTGATGCTACAAGAAGACAGATTAGACTTGTACTTCCTGGCCCCACAATGAGTGGAATTCCCACAGAATGGGTTCCCACAGAATAAACCCCCATGTAGGTTTGATGAAAGGAAAGAAAAACAAGAACACATTTTATTAGAGCTATCCAGAAGTGGCATGAGCTGCCTCAGATTGTGGGCTCCCCTTCACTGGAGGTATTTAAGAAAAGGCTCAATGACTACTTGTCAGGCATATTGTTAAGGGAATTCTCATCCAAGTATGGGTGGGACCATGAAGTTCCTACAAGCTCTGAGATGCAATGATTTTCTGAAATGGACAGTTAGTGGCAGCAGTTGGATGTGGGGGGTAAACTTTTCTATGTCTTTGAGGATTTGAGGTTGCATTCCTGGAAATGTGGCACTGTCATTAACAGAAAAGAAAAAAAAAAAGAAAGTCCATAGTAGCAGATGGTTTGATGGAAAGGAGTAGTAGGGAAAAAGGAAAGCTGAAGAATTTCCAAGAACCCCACTGGGTTCTTGGCAAAGAAAAATACTTAAAACTTGCTGATCTAGGAGGCTCTCTGAGGTCATGCTGCCATGGGCTCTGGCACTGGCCTCCATCAGTTGGATTCAATGAAATCTTCTCATTATTCTTAAATCTTATTGTGGGGGGGGAGCCAAGTCTAGGGGTAGTGTATGCTTGATGGCCATTCTTCTGCCTCTGATCATTTAGACATGGCAGGAATAAAGTCAAACTCTCATTTGAAAGTAGCATATGGAAATAGATTTTTTTAAAATCAGAGTGAAGAAATATTTGATGCTGAATTTCAGAAAACATGGTCTAATGAAAAATTAGGGAGATAAGAAAATGCATCTAACAAAGGAAGTAACACAATCCTAGAGATTGAGTCACTCAGAGTCATGCTGGAGAAATCACTGGGGGGAAATGGAGTGTGGCAAAGGAGAGAAGGGGAGATTGCCCTATACTCCGAGAGGGGCAGGGTCATGTGAAGCCCTCTGTTCATCTTTTCCATTGAAGCTGATCATCTGTTTAATTGTTTGCCTTTCATCAAATAGCATTTTATTGCCTTTCTAGATTTGGGGAAGACCTTTCTTCCAAATATTAGCATACTTTTTCTTAGTTTTTGTACACTTTCCTCAAAGGATAAATGCAATATGTCAATGTAGTTAAGTCAGAAATTCTCTTGTCACCATGAGGCAGCCTGTTGACCAATAAACATTTATTAAAGCCATTCATTCCCCTTGCTTAATGAATCTTTCCTCTTCATGGCTCCAAAATTTATCCCTTATACCTCAGTTTCTCAGGTTAGATTGCCTTGTCCTCCATGAAGCCTTATAATATTGAATATCAGATCGCCATGAAAAGAGAGGAAAATGGCCCATTGGTCCTTCTATAGTCTCCCTTTCCCATCCCTCTCCTCTTCACCATTTTCCTTATTTCCCTTGCCTATCAGTCCCATTCACCATCTGCCAATATCATGTCAGTCAATAAGAATTATGAAATTCTTACTATTTGTTACCCATGCGAGTCTCCAAAATCTCTGTCTTGGGGTTTCTTTACTTTTACTTTTACTTTTTATCTCTCTGTCTCTGTCTCTGTCTCTACCTCTCTCCTTACTACTTAACAGTACTTATGGCTTCAACTATCATCTCTATGCAACTCACCCAGACATCCAGATATCCAGCCTCAGTCTCAAGCACTGGCCTAATCTTTCATCTGTCTCTATGGATTATTTATTAGATTTTTCAAATTGGATAATTCAGCTATAGCTCAAACTCAATTTATCCAAAAAGGAATTCCTTATTCTCCTCCCCAACATCACTCCTCCTCCAGATTCTTTTGGAAGAGCCACCACATCCCTTCTCACTTAGGCTAGATGCTTGATTTCTAACATTCTGATGTGCAACAGAGAGGATATATCTTGTGGATGCAAGTGATGACACAAAGGTTAAGATCCTGGGTGAGTGGTGGAGATGTGGTGCTTTGGCTGGTAACAGGGATATTGGGAAAAGGAGGGAGATTTGGGAGAAACAATGGTAAATTGGCTTTTATCTGGTGATTTTGAGGTGCCTTTAGGACCTCAGGTTCAAGATGTTCAAAAGTCAATTGGGGATGAGAAAGTCAAACTCAGGAAGAAATTAGAGCTTGAGATGTAGATCTTGGAATCAACTGTACAGAAATGACAGCTCATGTCATAATTGCTAATGAGACCATCAAGTGAGATAAAACAGAGTGATAAGAAATGAAGGCAGATAAATGCCTTGAGGGCCACCTGTGGTTAGCAAGCTTTCAATGAATGAGGAAGCAGTAAAGAACACTAAGGAATGGTAAGATAAATAGGAAGTGTACCATGAGAGAGCTGTGTCACACACACACACACACACACACACACACACACACACAACTATTCAATATAAAAAAAAACTAGGGCATTGAAAGTATCTAGAAGAGAAGGTGATCAGTGATGCCAATTTTCAGAGAGGAATCAACAAGAATGAAGATGAAGAACAAGACCACAGAATTTGTCATTGAAGAGATCATTGGTTTCTCTGGAGGATGAGTGTTGAGGGTAAAACTGCAGAGGGTTTAGAATGCTTAGAGGAGGGGAAGTGGAGGCACCAGATGCAGATCATTTCTCAAGGAGCTTAGCCATGAAAGGACAGAGAGAGATATGATGTAGCTAGCAGGGAGGGTTCGAACAACTGAAGGTTTTTTAGGGATAAAAGAGATACAGGCATGATTGTGGATGGGCACATTCTAAGGGCATTTCCCCAGGGTGTATCTTTCCTTGTTAAGAGAATGGGAAGAGAAACCATCTTGACTACTTTTAGCATAAACTTCTAGTATTCACACTAGCTCAGGTAAAGTGAGCCTTGTGAGTTGGCGGTGGGTTGAGGAGAGAAGAAATCTTTAGTAATGAGGGACAAGAGAAACTGTGTTTTCATCAGAAAATGGCTACAGCTTAACTGTGGCTTCTCTTAGGTTGGCTTTATGATTTAGATGGGATGATGAAATATGATGCCAACTGAAAAAAGCATTCTCCATTATTCTGGAACAAATTAGAGGGATGCACTACAAACTAAAAGAGTTAATTGTGTTTAACTTCTGGCTCTATTGAGAAGCCTGCAGGGCACACTCAGTAGAGGGATAAATGCTTATTCCTATTTTAAAGCTGATGCCCCACAGCACAGACTCTCATTGCACCTATGTAAACCATTGTAAGAATGGTCCCAACTACAGGCTCTCTCCCATGTCAACCTATGTTTCACACTGAGGCCAGCACCGTGCAATGGAATGAGTGCTTGATTTTAAGTCAGAGTTGTTGATTACACATCTCAGATGTACCATTTCCTGCCTCCTTGACCAGGAACAAATGACTTCACCTCTTGGGGCCTCAATTTCCTCATCTGTAAAATGAAGACTTTGGGTTAAAGCTTCCCTAAGACTCCTTACAGCTATTAATCTGGGAACCTGATTTGGAAAATTAATCAGATCATGACACATTCCTGCTCAAAACTCTTAAATAGCTCCCTCTTGACGACAAAATCCAATAGAAAATTCTTTATTAAACTATTAGCAACTTGTTGCCAGTTTTTTTGGAAAATTTTATTCAATTGGTCAATTTAGAATATTTTCCCTTGATTACAAGAATCATGTTCTTTCCCTCCTCTCCTCCCACCCCTTCCGGTAGCCTAATCGCAATTCCCCTGGGTTTTATATATGTCATTGATCAAAACCTATTTCCATATTGTTGATGTTTGCACTGGGATGATCCTTTAAAGTCTACATCCTTAATCATATCCCCATCGACCCATGTGATCAAGCAGTTGTTTATCTTCTGTGTTTCTGCTCCCACAGTTCTTCCTCCGGATGTGGATAGCATCTTTCTCACAAGTCCCTCTGAGTTGTTCCGGATCACCGCATTGCCACTAATGGAGAAGCCCATTACATTTGGTTGTACCACAGTATATCAATCTCTGTGTATGATGTTCTCCTGGTTCTGCTCCTTTCACTCTGTTGTTGCCAGTTTTTCTATTAAATCAGTTCCAAATTCTCCTATGTGTCTCGTACTTAGGAAACAAAAGTGCTCAATCAGGGGCAGCTAGTTGGCTCCATGGCTAGAGAATCAGGCCTGGAGAGGGGAGGTCCTGCGTTCAAGTATGACTTCAAACACTTCCTAGCTGTGTGACGCTGGGCAAATCACAACCCTTTTTGCCTAGCCTTTACCACTTTTCTTCCTTGGCACCAATGCACACTATTGATCCTAAGATGGAAGGTAAGGGTGTAAAAAATAAATTAATATTTACTCTATTGACCTAATCATCTTTCTATTTGTCATTCCATCTATCTTTCTATGTGTACTCTCATCTAACCCATATCTTTCCCTCAAGGAGAGAATGCAATATATTTTTTATGGTTTTGTTAAAGTTTAGGTTGACGATACCAACAGCACCCCTCCGATTTATTGCCTTCTGTTTAGTAAATAATAATATTTAATTTCAAAATAAAGAAGGAAATAGAGAATGTATGGCAAGTCCAGTTCTTGATCAAGACAGGGCTGTTCTTCCTAAGCCCATCATTCCTTAAAAGATCTTATCTAAAATTTTCCCAGAAATCAAAGTCAAGAATAATTCAGAGCAGAATGTGATAGGCAAAGGGGGCGATCCAGACCAAGTGTCTGGGAACATTCGTGGAGTCAAAGAGCCCTCCCTGGCTGTCATGAGACTCTCTTGCCGGGAAGCGGTTATGGGTGAACTGGCTTTGCCGAAGATGTCTCCTCAGTACTTTGTCATCATTAAATTTCCCCATAAAGTTTTTGCAGGAAGAGGAAACCATGCAGAAGGTCAACGGGGAGGACTGTGGCTTCGTGCAGGTTGTGTGTGCTGGCGATGGTCTGTTCCGTCTTGGCACCAAGATGGCTGTGAGTCACTGGAAGCCAGAGTTTGCGTACCCAACAGGGCAGCCGGAAACCACAGGACCGAACCTCACTTCTGTACATCTCCCAGAAGGCTACAGGGCTGTGGGCGGGGCCCAGCTGCTTCCCTCATGGCTGCCTTCAGGCTCACTTTTTGACTGTTGATATTGGCCGTTCAGGACACGAAACCCACGTTGGCAAAGCCTTTGGGGTTCAGGGAGACAGCCATTTCCTGAGTCTCTCAACCTCATAATCGCTGCTCCTACAGACATGGTACAGGATTTTCTCCCCGCTGGATGGAAGGGGAGTGGGAGCTCTAGGCAGCCCTCCTGCCTGTGTTTTCTCACTAAGGCAACAAAGGACTTTGGAAGGGGTATCTGCTCCCAAGTGGAGCTGGGCCCCCACTTAGACGCTGAGGACTTCATCCTGGCTTGCCAGGAACACGGTATCTCGGAAGGGAGACAGCCTCTTCAGACACTTACCCACTCAGGCGCCGGCCACTTCGATGGAAATAGCTCCCTCCCTGCCCTGGCTCTTTCTTACGTTGAAGCCACAATTCCTTCCCTCCTAAAATGCTCATCCTTCCCAATCTAAACAATCGTTCCATAAAAGCTCACCGAGGTCCTACTATGCGCAAAGGAATCCAAAATATAGCAGAACGCTGAAATCATGCCACGTTTTCAAAGTTTCTATTTCCTCCCCCCCAATCATGATGAAAATCATCAAAGATCAAAGGTGTCAGAGCCCAGAAGACAGAGGCTGGAGGTCAGATCTGCAGGACCTCGAGTTCATCATTGGATTACTAGTTGTGTAATCGGGAGCGGCTCACAGATCTTCTCTCATCTTGAGCATCATCATCTCAAAAAGACAATCGCACCTACTCACAGGGCTAATAATGGTAATAATGCCCCAGCCTCAAGGATGGTACAATGATAATCCCCTTCGTCTCCCAACAGCCTTGGGAGAGAGGGGCTATTATTCTGCCCATTTTACAGATGAGGAAACTGAAGAAAACAGAGGTGAGAGACGTGCCCAGAATCCTACAGCCAGAAAGTGTTGGGGCTCGATATGAACTTCATGACTTGAGGCGCAACACTCTCTGCTAAGCTGCATAACTATCTTTTATTGTGAGCATGAAATGAGATTTATATGTTATGCCTACAATTATATGTGTAATATATGTGTAAGTACTTGGCAAATTTTTAAAAAAATGAGAAATTGATGGAAATGGCTATAACAAATGTTTGTAGAATAAATGTAAAACCAAATTCTTCAAGGATAAATTGTTTCTGCCTTTGTGAGCTCCATTTTCTATCCTATAGGGCTCTGCCCATCAGTTAATAAAAATTTGTATTCATAGATGGCTCAGTGTATAGAGTGCTGGGCCTGCAGTCAGGAAGACCTGAGTTCAAATCCAACCTCAGACACTAGCTGTAGGATCCTGGGCAAGTCACTTAATTGACTCAGTTTCCTCATCTGGAAAAAGAGCTAAAGAAGGAAATTGCAAACTACTCCAGTATTTTTGCCAAGAACCAAAATTGGACAAGATTGAAAAATAGCTCAACAAAAATACCCTTTTTGTACTTAGCCGATGTAGGCTGCAGCTCCTCCTCGAGGTCTGGGTCTGTTGGGTGTTTTGCATTTTGGTTTTGTTTTTTATCTTTCTTTGTAAAGTTTAGCCTGGTTCTTAGCCCATTGCTCGGCACTTAATAGGTGCTAAGTAAATACTTGCTGACCGGCTCACTTCATCCTGAAACACTCTATAAAGACAAGCTATTATCAGGGACGATTTTTATTTAGACTGGACCTGTGAATAACGGCCACCAAATGTAGATGATAACCACGATGAGAGAATAGCAAGCCACCATAGGAGAACCAGTTAAGAGACTCCGGTGCTGAGGCTTCTCTAAATGTGGACATTCTCTGATTCCACAATAGCTGATTCATGGTTTGGAAGAAGGACTCAGAGATCCCCTGGGAAATGGGAGTTTTCCCATCCAGTCGGATAGCTTCTATTTTTTTCCTTGAGATGATGAGATTTCAATGTTGAAAGTTCCTTTTATAAAGTTATAATAGAAACCAAGAAGGCCAATATCCTAGTTATCAAGAATATGAGGCCACCAGGGCTCCCTAGTCTTTGTTAGGCTTGAGATCTCCATGCTACTTTGAGTCCCAATGGTGGGTTGGGTTCTCCTGCCTTCAGGGAGCTTCCAGTCTAAAAGACAAAGGGGAAGCTTAGGAGAAAATACAAGTCAAGAACAGCTAAGCAGAGTGCCAGAAAAGGTTCATTTAGACTAATTAAGAGACATGGCATTGGACGCAATCAAGGAAGAATGCATGAGGGATGGGGATCCTGTTGTGGATTTTCGTTGGCCATTCCCTCTGGCCCAACACCAGACTGGGAGGGCCAAGACTTTATATTTAAGGTTCACATCGCTGTCAGCACTAGCCACAGAGCTATACACAAAGTAAGTAGGAGTTTAATAAATATTTGTCCCATTTCCTTTCCTTGCAGATGTGGAGAACTCCAGGTGTGGAACATTGTAGGTACTGTCTGGCTCAGCTGACATGTTGGTTCCATTTGCTGAACTGATTTGTTTCCCGCTTTTTAAATATCTTCATTGGGAGACATGGTTCTGGGGAAGGAAGGGAGAGGAATCTTTGCAAATGACAGTGATGAAAAACAAGCAAAAGCCTGAATAAAATTAAACGTTCTGGATGGTAATGAGGGCTCCACTGGTGGAAAAAGGACTTGAATTCATTCAGATGGAGGAATCAGACTTTGAAGAAAAGAAAGGCTTGAAAAGGATTCCTGAAAACTGAATTCTTACTTCAGAACAATAAACAGGTTAAATACAATGGGAAGAAATTCTAGGGCAGGGAGGGAACTTCATCCAGGAAAGCAGACCTGAATCTTGGGGCAAATCCAGCAAAACTCAGTACATTCAACCAGCCCGACACCATATACAGTGTTCCACACCCATAGTTCCCAGTATTTACGACAAATGATTATTGCATTTTCTAGATACTGAATGTGAGGCAGCAGGTTAGAGTGGCTAAGACAATGGTCTCAGAGTCAAGAAATAGTGAGTTCAAGCCCTGTCTCTTACACACATAGGCAGTATGATCCTGGGCAAGTCATTTGGCATTTTAGCATCCTAGACAATGCTTTAAGACTAAGCTACAGCTGAATGGTTCCTCAAACAACAGAATGGATTTTCCCTTTGGGGCATTCCTGGAATACACCAAAAAAACCATAGATCAAGACCCAAAAAAATCAGAAAAGAAAGACCAAAAAGTAGGAAGGCACTAAGAATCCAAGGATGAAAAATAAGATCGTGCCTCCCAGAAACCATAATTTACTATGGGATTCCCATAGGTCAAAGCCAATTATGGAGCCTGACAGAGAACACTAGCATGAGTGTGGATGTGTGTGGGGACATCAGGGAAAGAAAAGAAGAGCTGTTGTTAGTCAGCACTTTGAGGTTAGGAAAGCACTTTTGTATATTTTACTACTTGAACCTCACAAAGATACACTTAGCAGAGGTAGTAATATTATCTCTCTGTTTTTGACATCTGAGGAAAACTAGTCTCAGCATCATTAAGCGAGTTGCTCGGGATAACACAACTTGAAAATTTCATAGTCAAGATTTGAACCCAGATCTCTCCATTTCAATAATTTATCCATGAAGATTAACTGTTTTCCCATGAAGGGAAAGCTTCATAGCAAAAGTGGCACCAGGGTGGAGACTGGAAGGAATAGAAAGTCATTTATCAAGAATGAGAGGCAATGACTGATGGTTAGCCTAATTTGGGCATTCATCCCCTTGAGATATGGAAAGCAGCTAAGAAAAATATCTAGAAGATGGGGTTGGATGATAGTTTTCATGTAGGCCCCACAAGGAATCCCCCAAGCCAACAAGACCACAAATCTTGCTAAATGACTGAGGCAAGGAGCCTGTGTGAGGCAGCCTGGGATGGGTAGGTTTGTGTTTTGTGGATGCTCCCTACATCAGTGAGTTTAAAAACCCTTCACTCTCTGTCTCAATTTCCTACGAATCTATAAGAAACAATGCTTGCTGGTCCTCCGGATAAGCAGATCTGGCAGAACCACGTGGGAGGGAAAAAGAGGCTGCCCCTCGGATTTGACAGAGGACCCTTGTGGTGTTTCCCCCAAAGAAGACTGACTCTGAACCAATTTTATTTAAAGGTTGCCAGGACAGTCATCACCTTTACACTGCCTGGCTTATAAAAGGCATGACCAAGGGAGTATCATTCTAATCTCTAGGTCTCTTGAGCAACAGTCAATATAGGATGTATTAAATTCCAGTCCTCTTATTTTACAGATGAAGAAACTGAGACTGAAAGAAGGTTAGAAAGTTTCCCAGGGTCACACAGCTAGAGACTGATTTAGCATTTATTCTCTGATCTCCTTGACTGTGATGCCAACACTCTGACTGCTTCAGATAAGAACTTTATACTAGATAATCCCTTAGTTCCCCCTCAGATTTACCCCCCCCCCATGATCTAAGCATATGTAGGTACCCAGTAAATGTTTATGGAGCCCATCTTGGGTTGGAATAATTTTCCAAGTCAGCAAATGCCATCTTTTCCTTAGCTGGACACTGAAATGAGAACATCTCTGTCAAAATAGTTTGGGATTATCACCCGTGGTGCCAAGGCATATTGGCACTGAGTACATGGGAATTTTAGTCCAGAAGATTTTTCATGGTCAGAGTTCACAAATTTTGAGCTGGAAGGAACCTTGTAGGCTTGCCAAGGCCAATGTCTGCAAGAGGAAGTAGACTCAAGAGAGTTTAAGTCCTCATCCTACAGATGGTAGTAGAGCAGGGATTTGAACCCACATCATCTGACCTCAAATTCACGGCTCCATTTGCGAATCCTCCTGATCTTCAGATCATCTTCTGAAACTCACACATTTGCCACTAACTGTACAATGTACATATTTCTGAAACCAGGATGAGTATGCCATTGGCTTCTATTCCAAAAGGAAAGGATATGGACAATAACCAGACTACGTTGAACTCCAAACTCCAAATGCAGAATTACATTCTGAACTTCCCCTGAAGTTTACACTGGGTTCATTCGACATGCTATCCAGAGGTTCAGCTCTGGGCGTATTTTCCCCAGATCCATTCATGCATCCCTAATAAATGCAAGTTGATGTTAGTCTAAACACTGGAATTTGGAGCAGCTGGAGACCCACCTATTGAAGTCTGCAGACAGCACTTCCTTCTAGGAAAGTATTTCCAAAGTTGAGATGTTGGAATCCTGATAACTAGGCAAATGATTTTGTTTTTCCTCATGAAAGCCCATGCTGAGCTCAGAGCGTTGTTATATCTGCATTCTTCAAAGCTATGACCAGGTCCAGATGCTTGCTGATTCATCCAGCACTGCCAGGTCCCTTATTTCTAACCACATGCAACATATTGTCTTGGACCCAATCTTCCTTTTAATTCCCCCCCCCCATAAGGAAAAGGATTTGATATCCACTAAAAGCTCCATATAGGGCACACTTTCATTCATTCAACAAGCATTTAGTTAGTTAATATCTTTATTAGTTAATAATTGTTAATAAAATTCAAGGTACAGAGCTAGATCCTGAGGATAAACAGGACAAATCTTTCCTGTGCTTGAGGAGCTTTCATCCTAGGGGAAGCAATGTGGACACAAAAAGTCAAAAGGAAATCTGGAAAAAGTAATTTTATTGGTAGGAGGGGATTGGGAAATGTGAATGAACAAGGGGATCAGGAAAAAGTCCTTGTGTTTGGGGCATTTCGTGAGCTGAATCTTCAAAGAAGCAAGAGAATAAGATGAAGAAGGAGAGCATCCTAAGAAGGGGAGATGAGTGCATCTGCAAGAGGGAGCTGTAATGTGGACATATCTCTTCAGTGGAGATGGTCTCAATTCTCTGGACTGACTAATTTGTTTCAAATTGCCTTTATCCTGTCAGGTCTGGGGTTGCCAGAGTAGGACCACTATGCCAGGACTATGTTTAAAATAACAAAAAATGAAATAACAATGACGATGACAACAGAGGCTCCACTGCACCAGCTTTTGTACTGATTTGAGCCCCTATCGGTGGAGCTCTGATTTATCAAAATCGTCACCATGACATTAACTAAAAAAAAATAATTCTTTAACAAGGTAAAAATGTGATGATCATATCAGTTACCTAAGACAAATGAAAGAAAAATCGATGTGCATAATTAACCTATAAACCTGACTATCACTTTCCCATCTTCTGTGAGGGAAAGGGAATAGACACTCACAGAAACCTGGAAAAGAGGCACATGAATGAGTAAATCCATGTGCTTTATGACAACTTAGAACTTTAACCCATTGAACTTCATGTCCTTGATCCATTCACTGAGAATCTGTACCAAAGAATGTTTCTCTGCTATTTTCCCAAACCCAGAAGATTCCCTCCTGGTGGATATCTGATTACAAAGCAATCTGAAAGCTTCTTTTAAATTGGGCACAAGACTTCTAAGTCTTCAGAGTCTATCAAAAAGGTAAGAGATTAACATCAATACAAATGATGTGAAGACAATGTGGTGGTAGTGGTGGCTTTCATTTATCATTATGTTGTATATGTTATATATTATTATTTTTTATTATAATACAATGTAAGGGATCTTTGCTTTCTCTCCCTACCCATTCCCCCACCTGGATGTTACAGGAATTAGCCCTGGGTCACTTGAATATCCTTGTCCAGTTGGTCCAAGAATGGAAAAATGATGACATTAGGATAATAAAATTCTAGATTTAAAGATGTCATGGACAATAAAGACGTAATGGGCCATGAGTCCAGGAATGCCATTTTAGAGATTAAGACCATGAGAACTAGAGGGGAAAAGTTACAAGGTCACAGAGCCAGTAAGTTAATAAGGCAGGATTCAAACTTTGGACTTTCTGATTCTAAGCTAAGCACTCTCTTCATTATGTTACAGAGCTAGCATGGATGTTCAGGAGCTAAAAGAAAAAACCTTTAATTTTCTTTAATCAAATCCAGCTTCAATTACAGAAATGTGCTCAATGATGAGAAGGGCCTGCAGTTCTTATCTACAGGATAAATTCATTAATGAATGAATGACTTATGGACTGAATGAATAAATGAACGAAAAGGCCTTCATCAAGCACTTAATATACCCTAAGAACTTGGCTGAATCCTAGGGCTATAGATAAAATAAATGAGGCAATTTAATTAGGGGAGACAATACATAACAATGAGTTTAGCCGTAGGACAGATGGAAAGGTCCAGATAAACCAAGTATTCATTTCTGGGATAGGTGGAAGGGCTCAAGAGTCTTTATAATATATTAGTGGGTTATACAGTCCATAATCATATCCCAGGTGTTTTCACTGGCTGTTCCCCATTCTTCACCACTTCCTTAAGGTCTCAGTTAAGATTGTACCTTCTTCAAGAATCCTTTTCTGG
This sequence comes from Monodelphis domestica, assembly GCF_027887165.1. Taxonomy (NCBI): domain Eukaryota; kingdom Metazoa; phylum Chordata; class Mammalia; order Didelphimorphia; family Didelphidae; genus Monodelphis; species Monodelphis domestica. The sequence continues at coordinate 10,503,956 of NC_077233.1, forward strand.
TCCTCCTTAATGTTAATGTCTTCCTTCTGAGATGATCTCATATATGTATGTATGTATTTACGCATGTTTGCATGTATATGTGTAAATATGTGCATGTGATGCATTATATGGACATACTTTTGCTAGCTGTTATTATTGTAGGTGGTTGCTGTCCCATTGGACTAGGATATCTTTGAGGGAAGGGACTCTTCTGGTCCTTTCTTTGCATCCCCCAGACTTAGCACAGAAAGCCCTTTAATAAGTACATGTTGGTTCAGTAATAGGGCCCTTGGATCAGGGGGGGGGGGCATAGTCATGGGGGATGGCAAAGAAGAGAGATCTTTAGAGGCAGAGATAGAGAGGAGGTAAGGTCTGATGGAGCTGCATTTAACTAGAAGGTCTGCATTGATAACTCCCTGTTCATCTAAGTGGAGCGAATACCCACGTTGCTCTTCTCACACAGCAAACCGGGGATAGATCTGGTCAGGCAGAAATCACTGAGAGAAAAACAAAAGACATGAAAGTGGAAGGAAGTTATTGTTCATTCCTGGAATCCTAACTAACCCGAAAGTTGACCTGCAATGCCACCAAGACCTTCCTGTGCTCCACAGAGATGGTCCAACCATGGGGAGAAGAGATTTCTTTCCTGGATACGGGTTATCTGAGGTAATGGAGGGCTCTGTAAGGAAATTTGCAGATTAATTCCAGGACTAGAGAAAAGGATAAGAAGTGACGCTCAACACCGATGCCTGGGAAATACCAAAAAAATAAAATAAAAGAAGAACAGAAGGAATACTACGTGCCATCTGCTGGCAGCTGAGGGTAGCTACAGAAGACCCAATCTAGCAACTATCAGAGGCGATGCATACGGAGAGAAGGCCTTATCTAGGGATGAACTAAGATCAATGAGGCTCTCTGCAGGTCTTTGTGGAAGGGAGGCATGTTGATTTTCCATTGGCTCTCTTGAGAGGGCTATTCGTTTTCTTCCACTAATTGACAGACTTTAGCAAGATCTCTGCCAGTCTCTCAGCATGAAGAAATGGTGTAGATGATGGCATATCCAGGTCACAGAGTCACAGAATTTGAGATTCTGAGAGTGATCTCAGAGGCTACACAAGAAAGGAATCCCCAGCCTCCGCTTAATCATCTCCAAAAAAGGGGAGACCAATCCCCTCTCCAGACATCACTCAGCTGGATTCTTTATCTCCTTGCCCGAGTTTTCTAGTGGAATAGCAGAGGATCCAAGGTTCTATCTCCATGACAAACACTCTCTTTTTTTTTTTTAATCAAAGACTTGGGATAATACATAGATGGTACTCCTGTCACATTTTCTGAATGGCACAAAATCAGGACAGATAACTAAATCCACCATTGCCGCTATTACTATCTGATCATGAGAAAATACTTGGCCTCATTGAGACTCAGTTTCCACATCAGTAAAACATGAAGGTTATCCTCTGAAGTCACGTTCAGATTTAGATTTATGATTCTATTCACTTTAACTCCATTGGCTGTAAGAATTTTGTTTTTCATTTTAGAATGATAATTCCACATGCCAGTTATATCAATCATTGTTCTCCTGACAATCTCGTATTTGCATGTAAAGTCAGTGGTCTTTAAAAAAAAATAAGAATATGGTTTGATTCTGAGATAAAGGGGATTGTCTGGACTCTCTAAGAAGTCCTTTCCTTCCATCTTGGGGCCCATTGGACCCTACTTTTAAGAAGTTATAATCCCCTCTTAACAAAACAAGTTCCTTTTTTGCCTTTCCCCTTGAATGCATTGTCTCCTGTTGACTAGAGAACTTTCTTGAAGGTAACTAATTATCCCCCTTATTATTTTATCACAATTATAGGAACTCAATTAGACTTGGTTATTATTGCTGGTACAGGCAAATCTAAAGAAATCCCAAAGAAACACATTATTTTTTTTTTGGAGGGGGAAAGAAATGGGATGCCCTGTTGGGGAAGATTGATAGGCAGTATAGAATATGTAAGTAACAGATTCTTCTTGAAACTTCTCTGAGTATTTTTCATTATCAAAAAACAAAAGTGACATTTTTAGATGGAACTGTGCCCATCAGCTTTGAGAAAACTTAATTCTTTCCAAAGGTCTTGTTGGCATGCAGGGCAACGGACGCCGATTTATATTCTGTTGAAAGGATGCATAGCATTTGCCCTGTTCTTTGCTATCCAATTCTCCTTTGTGCCCCTACCTGACAGTAAGGTCTTGTTCATGGGCCACACTGAAAGTGGAAAAACAGCGGCTCAATAAAGAGCCAGGGATCCAAGCAGGGGATTCCAAGATCTGTTTCTTATTGTGTATTAAAGATGATTCTCTGGGAATTGTTGAATAATTCCATGGCATGCCATTCATCATTTTTATGGTGGTCAAGGGAGATGTCAGTAGCATCTGCATGGAGCCTCTTCTTGGATAATGTTAGGATCAACCAAAGGCTAGGTGGGAGGATGTGCTATATAAAAGCAAACTATGCTCAAGAAAGCCCCCCATCCACCCCCCAAAAATTTACCTTACCAGTTACCCTCCTGGAATAAACTTGGCATCTTTACAGCTTTGGAAACCAATGCAATGAAGATTGTGTTAAAAACAAAACAAAACAAAACAAAACAATCCTTGGACCAAAGAAGGCTATTTTCTTTTAAAACTGAGCATGTTTTAATGGCAAAGCCTGTTGGGTCTCAGACTAACAGTAAATTGTCCACAGCTGTTGTAAGTTGGTTTATCCTCCAGTAAAGATTTGAACGGCTGACCAGATATTAGAGACAAACCTTCCCCCCCCCCCAGATTTAATGTTTAAACTAGCTCTACTCTGTTTATCTCCTTCATGTTTGTTCTAGCTAGACAGGTGAGCATAGGCTCGTCACCAGACCCTGGACAGGAAGTCCAAACTTGGTGATTCTTTGGATAAGACTTTATTTCAAGTATTTTGGGACCTTTTCTTTCCTTGGACTTCAGTTCCCCCCTCTGAAAATCAATTCAATCAGCCTCAATCATATGAGCCTCATTGATGACTTACTTTTCCATCCTCTACTCGATTATTCTCAAGATAGCATGTTCACTAAACATGGCGGTCGTAGATCAGGCTTATCTCCACATTCTTTGACAATCCATCGTATGAAGCACAGTTACATATAAATTAAAGCTCTACTCCCTAAAGAATAAGTATACAGAAATATGGAAGAAATCAGAGAATATAAATAGCACTGGCTCTGAAACAGGGAACTTGGGTTCATAGTCTTATTTACTAACTATGCAAACCTGGGAAAGTCAAAATTTCCCCCATTCTCAGTTTCCTCATCTTTTATTTTTTAATTATTTAAAAAAAAATAAACCCTTACTTTCTGTGTTGGAATTAATGCTGTGTATTGGCTCCAAGGCAGAAGAGTGGGGGTTAAATGACTTGCCCAGGGTCACACAGCTAGGAAGTAAATGAGGCCAGATTTGAACCCAGGACCTCCCATCTCTAGGTCTGTCTCTCCATCCATTGAGCAACCCAGCTGCCTGCTAGGGTCTTCTTGAATTCAGTGTCTCTCTCCTTCCAACCAATCTAGCATGCTTTCACTGCTTCCACTGAATTTCTCATCTCTAGAAGCTGCATTAAAATTTCTCTGCTCTGTTCTAGAATGGGCTTCACTGTCTACACCTGGAATATTTCCTTTGTTCATGACCCACTAGGAAGATGGGAAAGTGGCAACAGGCTCAGTGTCAAGGAGGATTGTTTACTGAATTAGTGAGTTTTAAAGAGTTGAGTCAAGCTGTGTGACCCTGGGCAAGACACTTGACCTCCATTGCCTAGCCCTTACCACTCTTCTGCCTTGGAGCCCATACACAGTATTGACTCCAAGATGGAAGGTAAGGGTTTTAAAAAAAAAAGAGTTGAGTCAATAGATGATAAAAGGAGTCACTAAGCTCTCTGGTCTCCTGCCTTCTTGTATATCCAGAGTTTGGGAGTTTTTAACACTCTATTGGGGTGGGGGCAGCTTAGTGGCTCAGTGGATGGAGAGCCAGGTCTAGAGACAGGAGGACCTGGGTTCAAATCTGACCTCAGACAATTCCCAGCTGTGTGACCCTGGGCAAGTCACTTAACCCCTATTGCCCAGACCTTACCGCTCTTCTGCTTTGGAACCAATGTACAGTATTGATCAGTATTGATTCTAAGATGGAAGGGAAGTTTTTAAAAAATAAAATAAAATAAATTACTCCACACTGTTGCCTAGCCTTGACCACTCTTCTGACTTGGAACCCATACACAGTATTGACTCCAAGATGGAAAGTAAGAGTTTAAAAAAAGACTCTATTGGGTTTTTTTCTGGGGGTGACGGTAGGAGGAGGGGAGTAAATCCTCTCCTGAAAGCTTTTAGAGTCTGATTGTTCATGACATAAAGGTTATATTTAGGGTTATCTAGGCAGTTCAGTGGTTTGAAAAACAGGAGGCCCTGGGTTCAAATGGGGTCTCAGACATTTCCTGGCTGTGTCACCCTGGACAAGTCATTTAACTTACATAGCTTGAGCTTTCCCTCTCTTTTCCCTTAGACCTAATAAATAGTATTGATTCTAAGATAGAACCTTCTGACCCATAAAAGCCCGAGATAGTCCCTGACTGTCTTTTCCCTTTGTATTTCTTCCCCTGAGTCTAGGTGACTGAATGACATTGCAAGCGAGCAGCTTCTTAGCAGAGGTTCCTTCAGGTGTTCAGGACCTGCTGCGTTCCTCATCCAGAGCAGGCTGGCAGCGGTACAGCGACATGCTTCTAAGAACAAAAGATGGCGCCCATCCAAAAAGAAAGCCCAAGAACTGGCAGAGGGGGATAGGCAAGGTGGGGGTTTCTGGACACTGAAGAGCCAAAGGAACGGGAACTGGCCATTCAGCATCCCCCAAAAGTGCTTCATGATTGTGTAACTAGCATCCACGTCCCATCCTGACGTCCTACCCCACATCCCATGTGCCTGCGTACGCTGCGTGAATGGACGTGAACACACGCGCGTGTGGGGGACGGAGGATGTAAGCTTTGGTGTGGCTCCACTTCCCAGAACGTGGCGGAGAGCCACACGCTTGGTCAGTTAGTTTCGATTAGGCTTTAATCTGCTTTCTCTACCTTTAGTGATTATTGATACAATGGAAAAATAAGAATCTGGAGATACTGATTTAAATGCAAATTTTACAGCATTTTAATAATCTAATACTATGTATATATGTTTATGTGTGTGTGTGTGTGTGTGTGTGAAATAAATACTTGCCCTTTGCATGCTCTAAAGTGTCCGTTGAATGCATTTTCAATCCCATTTGGATAGATCGTAGACGGAAGCCCTGCTAAGCTTTCTTCTTGGGGCGTTCTCCTGAGCTCTGAGGTGGGCACATGGAGAGACAAAGCCAATGGAGAAGAGCATGACTCCTCCGCAGAGAAAGGAAGCCGCTGGACAGGAGCAGAGAGCTGAGGCTCCTCAGTCTTAGCTCCGGCATCTTGCTATGCATCCAGGACAGTTACAGCCTCAAAAAGGGAAGCGCTTACCATAAATCACTTCGCTTGGAATGAGGAGAGGAAGAACTCAGCCAAAACTAGGCCCCCTGATTCTGCTGGTCTTAGAATGATAGCAGGTCTTCTCTCGCCTTTGAATTCAAAGTCATTCCTGCAAGACTCCATATTTCAATTCAATATAGAAAAAAATGATGAAAATGGAAAGAGGGACCTCAGTGGTCTCATAGAGCATCCGACGCCTCAAATGAATCCCTCGTGGGTTAGATCGGACAAGTGGCCATCAGCTTCTGCTTGAAGACTCTGAGGAGGGAGATGAGCTGCCTCTGGAGTCGCCTGATCCACTATAACACCACAATGTGCTGTTTTTCTTCTATATTTTTATTACATAGCAATAGTTCGGTTTTATTGGAGAACTGGCCATGGATAACATATATATATATGCACGTGTTTTATATCCGTATATATTAATTCTTTGAATCTCAGGAAGGTGATGGAGATCTATGACCTGGAGAGAGCATTTGTTCACAATGAAGAAATGACACGTAGATACTCTAGATTGGATTATGCCCATTTCTTGTATTCGATTTTAATCTCTCTGAGGTCAGCAAGTCTGGTGGATTAGACTATAGATGATGAGTCATGTTAAGTCGGGGATGCCACCTTTCAGAAGGCTGCTCAAATGTTCCAGAATTACTCTGGGAGGGCAACGAGGAGAGTAAAGAAAACTGAAGTTACGCTGAATAAGGTTTCTAGAAGAATCTTATTTATCTTTTATCCTATAAAGACAAGATTAAGGACACTTCAATAACCCCAAGAACAGGCACTGCTTATAGGACGCCCAAGTGCCTCATACTGTGCTATATGTTAGAATATGCTTAGTGTATTCAAATACTTGAAGGGTCATCACGTGCAAAAGGATGAACCTTATGATGCTTGATCCCAAGCGGGATGAGGAGGAATGCAGAAAGGATAGATATTAGCTTGGCTAAAGAAAAGTCTTCCTAAAATGTATAGCTAACCCAAAGTGTAAAGGACTTTCTTAGGGAAAAGTGGCCAGTTCGCCATTGGAAGTCTTCAATTAAAGGCTTCATCACCATTTGCTAGGCTTCTAGGAAGAGAGGACATTCCATCTGAAAGTCCAGATGAGCCAAGGTTCAATATTGCCCTGGACATGAATTACATTGATGTTTTTGGGCAAATCACTTAACCTTTCTGAGCCTCAGTTTCCTCATGTAAAATGGGGACATTCCTGTTTGCAAGGTCTTCTAGTCTTTGCTTGAAGATGCCCAGGGAGGATAAACTCATCTTGCAGCAGCCCATTCAACTTTGGATTGTCTCTCGTTGTTAAGAGAGTTTTCCTGAGATCCAGCCCAAATCTTCCCCTCCATCTCTCCATCCAGTGCTCCTGGTTCAGTCTTCTGGGACCGAGCAAAATGAGTCTCATCTCTCTGCCATATGATAGCACTTTGAGCTCTTGAATTAAGCTATCATGCCCCTCCAAGTTTTCTTTAAATGAAACATTTTTCTTTTATTCAAGTGGTTAATCCCATTCTAAGATCTCAGGCTCCTTCATGATCATGGTGATACCTGTCAAAGTCTGATGGAGCTCCATATCTTTTTACTGTATTCCCAGGATTTGGACACACCCTAATTTTTAGAACAAATTCGGTATGCTTTGGGTTCATTTTTGACAATTTAGTATTGGCTGGAATAATCCATTTGTTCACCAAGGTGTGGGTCTACATCAACGGCTATCACACAAACACATACACACATACACACACATACCCCCTCTCCTCCCTTACTTTTCCTGCCTCCAATTGTTTATCCTTCTAAGGGATTAACGGTTGTAAAGAAGATAGCGCTGCAGATCCTAATGGAGCATTTCCTATTCAGTGTATGATCCTAGGTCTAGTTTGGTTGACCTCATAATCCCACCAAGCTCCATGCTCTTCCTTATTGAGGTCTTCTATGGATTCCTCAGATGCCTCGAGGCATATTGTCATTCATTTAGAGCACATGTGGCTCGGCATCCTCATAAGTCCATAGATATATACATGTCTCAGTTTTGTATAAACATACTCCCAACCCTGGGTTGCTTCCATCCAGACCTCCGCCATAAATCCAGACCTCCAGAGATACCTCCTAATGACTTAACCATTAGACACAGTAAGAGATTCCAAGGGGACTCAATGAGGATATAATAATGGGCCAGTGTCAGGGAGGATTTATGATTATTATTCATATGACTCAACCATATGCTCTGGCTACTGCAATCAACTTGCTGGCTGGGCTCTTACATCTGCGGTGATAATGAGAAAAGTTGCATTACACCACAGGAGGAAAAAAAGCCCATCAAAACTCCCACCCAACAACCAGTGGCCTGCCAGGAGAAACACACTGACCTTCCTGGTGAAGTCAAGAGATCGTTTGAAAAATACTTGATGCGTCTCAGAAAACAAGTCCTCGTGAACTGCAGATCTGGCTGCCAGCTGTTCTAACAGTCCTAGAGAAGACGGTGCATAGAGAGGCATCCTAGAACATCTGTATTTATCACCACAGGCAAATACCAGGGAAGATGGTATCACCAGACTCCAACCTGGAAGCTAGCCTGGGTCTCTTCAATTATTTCAGCAAAATGGGGTTTGGGGACAATGGGTGGACTTCCTGACCTTCGCTGACCCTTCTCAGAGTGTGTCTGGGGGGAGGGTTGGGTGTCTTGATTGGTGACCCATGAGCTCAGCCCCTCGGGGTCCACTCAACAGCCCTTTCACCAGCTCCAAGGATCAGAGCCCTCAGTTGCTGGGAAACCGATGAAGGAATGAAAGATTAATACCAGCTCTCTTCTCTTGGAGAGGTGGCAGGTGAAGGGTCAAGAATGAATGAGGGCACTTTCAATGCTACTTAAGTATGGAAACACACATGTTATTGGGAGCGCTTGTAAAGGGACCACTGATGGTGACCTAAAGTTGGGATGGGAAGAGTCAGTGGCATCTGGGTTCATAGGGGAGCTCAGTACCGAACCATGTGGACATATGAGAGATGAGTCTTCCCTTGAATTCCTGAAGTGCCCGCCAATAGCTGAGGGCAGAGTTATCAGGAACAAGGAGAAAGAGGCCCCAGGAGGGGATAGGAATCCATCGACACCTAGAATCCTAAGAGAGTGGGGAGAAGAAAAAGCCTTTCCCTGAGAGGAAGAGGCCCCAGGTTTTAATCCTGTTCTGAGTTTTATCATTTTTAACATAAGTGGATTCAACGACATGGCCTCTGGGACCCCTCCTTGTTCTCAAATGGTGATATATTCACAAGTACACAAGGAATTGCCTTAGCATGGGGGAACTCCCTTTACGGAAAGTCCCTCCAATGACTCATCCATCTGTGACTTAATAGACAGCTCATGAGGAGTAGCTTGAGGAACAAAGAACATGACCTACTCATGATTACTTCATTAGTAATGTCAATCCTGGAATGCAACCTTGCTGACTCTAAGCCCTATAGTCTATCCATTGCAGCATAGTCCCATTACACTGGAGAGGCCAAAGGCATGCCTTGTTGGCATGGCATTATAACAACACAACGGAAGGAAGAGCTCACAGAAGGGCTTTTCTCTACCAAAGGATTCCCTCCAGGGTACTTCTCAGATGATCTAGGAAGAACCACTCTCAACAGCCATTATTTAAATGGCACTTTGAGTGTCACAAAACACTTATCCCATTTGAGTGTCTCAGCAACCTTGGGATGTGCAGGATATTATTAGCCCTCAATTACAAATGAGGAAACTGAGGCTAAGGAAGATTAAATGACTTTTCTGGGAGCTGGGATAGGGGTCCTCTGTCTCCTAAGTGTCCGAGGCAGTGTGTGAACTCCATTCTTCTTGACCCCAAGTCTAGGGTTCTAGCCATTATAACACCTACTTAAGCCTTCTTCTAAATAATTCCCTCAGACAGTTGAGATCTTCTTCCACCTAAGGAACTTGGGCACCTCATCTCCCCCTGCCCACAATTAAAAAAATTGGATGGCTTTCCTTATCACAGAGGACAACATCATTCACTACCACCTGGCCTGAGCCTGGGCTCGCCCCATCCCCATTAAACAGCCCCCCTATATTCTTAGCCTAGCTAAGTCTCTGCTTGTAGCCTTCCGTAATTTGGAAAGTTTGCCTCATGTAGAAGAAAGGCCCACACATCTGCAACCAAGTCTGCACTTGGGCCTTGCATAAACAGTGGCTTTCAGGGTCTCGTCCAGGGCGTCTGAAGCACTTGACATTCTTCATCTATCTTCCTCGTTTTTAATTACTTCTTGCCTCCTGGGTGACCTAATCTCAAAAACTCCTGTCTGATGTCCAGCCCTGTTCTTTGCTTTGGTCGATTGTAGTTCTCCGAGCATCCTCTCATTTTCACCCTTCCCTCCCGTCCCCCCACATTTCAAAGTATTTTCTTTAATGAGTCCATCAATTCAAAGTCTGCATTCTTCAATTCCAAGTCACACACAAGCTTTTAAAATGATCTCTGCTCAGTGCTGAGAGAAGTGCTAGTTCACGGGATGGACCTTCTTCCCGAGGCATTGTGTAGAGCTTTGTTGTATCCTCGTAAGAAGCCATTAGGTCCACTGCTCTCCTTTTTAGATGAGGAAACTGAGATCTATGGAAGCTTTGAGACTTGCCCAAGGCCACACAGCAGGTGGATGACAGAGGAGAGATTTGAACTCAGGCTCTCAGACTCCAGATTCTAAAACAACCAACAAATACCTAAACGTTGCCCAGAGGAGCAAAGTTGTGGGTTAGTACTTGAAGGCCAATGGGGTTGGGTGTGAAGGGGACAGACTTGGCCATAGATACAATTAGAGGAGAATAAGGAGGAATTTGCCCCAGGGGCTTGTAGACATTTTACTGCTTTAACAAGAAGCACTTAATTTTCACAACTTAGTAGTGAGCTTTAGTTAAAAACTATTAATAACCATTAGAAGAAATGATGTAGGATGGGACAGCCCCACATAGGGATGCCACCATTATTATTTTCATTATCTTTCAGGAGAAAATCAAAGCCTAATCAAAGGAACCTGAACTCTGATAATACCTTTGTGACCAGAATTATTCTCTTAACTTTCCTAGATCTGAGATTCAATTACTTAAAAAAGGAAGGATTTTAATAAGTGGTTTCTGAGCTCCTTTTTCACTTGACAACCTCCCTGGGCTTCTGTTTCCTCACCTATAAAATAAAAACATTGGATTGGGGGAGAGGAGGGGAGGGACTCTGAGGTCCCTTTTCCTTAATTTAATTTTTTTTTCAAGACTACACTTTGGCATAATTTTCAATAATCATTTTCTGATGTTTTGTGATTCCCGTTCTATCCCTCCCTCCTACCCCTTTCCCTTCCCTATGATGGCAGATAGTATGATATAGGTTGTACATGCACTATCACACAATGCATATTTCCATGTTCATCATGTTTGTGTTGTGAAGGAAGACATAAATCATTTACACTAGAGAAAAAATTACAGAGGAAGTCAAGTTGAGAATGGCATGCTGCCATCGGCATTAGGTACCATCAGTTCCTTCAATGGCCGTGGAGAGTCTGAGGTACCTTTCGACTCTATATACCTGGCTCTCTGGTGCTCTTGCTATTCCTGAGGTGACCAGGCTAAAAAATAATGGAGGTGGGACTCCAAATAGGACCTCCTTCCTTTTCCTTCCTTTTTTTTAAACCCCTTACCTTCTGAGTATTGGTTCCAAGGCAGAAGTGCAGTAAGGGCTAGGCAATGGGGTAAAATGATTTGTTCAGGGTCATACAGCTTGGAAGTGTCAGAGGCCAGGTTTGAACCTAGGACTTCTGGTCTCCAGGCCTGGAGGTCTTCCTCCTTTTTCCCATTCCTTTCTGGTGTCACTCAGAGATTGGAAGTTGTAGAGAGTAATTGCCACAGGTTGCAATACTAGCCCGGTTATCACAATGATGAAAGTTGACAAAGCATTCAGGGCCAGGGCTTGCACCTAGGACTTCACTGAAGTCAACATGTCAAGAATGAGGATTCTCCCTCTCTCAGTGTAGGTCCATACCTTCTCTCCTGGGTGGTGTGGCTTTAGAGAGCTGCTTTCGATCTGCAGACACGAAGGAGCTTTCCTGGAAAATATTTGTGGAAGGAAGGCTCAGAGCCTAACCATTCCTTGCTTTGAGGAGCATCATCAATCTATTACTCCAGACTCCCTCTGATCATTCAACAAAAAAGAAATGACAGCTTGCCAAGAACCACTTCTACCCACATGTTTATTCTGCCGCCATATTGTTTGTGACTTTGGGAAAGATGATGCTGAGTATTGAATGGACTTCACCCTTTAAGTCAAGAGATGATGGAGTTGAAATTGCTTCTCCAATAATCATCAGCTGAGTGTCCACAGGCAAGTTGTTCAAGGTTTCTGAGCCTCAGTTCCTTCACCTGTAAATTGGGATTAGTCATACCTGTAATGTTTATCATACAAGGCCACTGTGATGACTCCATGAAAAGAAATGACTGTGAAGCCCTTTGACATCCTCAAATCATGAGAGAAATGTCATTTCGCAAACTTCCTTAAATTTATCATTCCACCATGATTTCACATTACTCCCCTTCATGGACACTGTGCTCTGACAGCATCCTCACATGTAAAATGTCCTCCCAGTTCTATTCTTTTGTATATGCTTCCTTCTCCCCTTAGCCTAAGCTTCCTGGAATCCCTAAAGGCTCATACATAGATCAATGCATAACACACGGAAATTAAAGTCAGGAAGACCTAGTTCAAGTCCTTTCTTAAATATCCACTAGATTTGCGACTCTGGGCAAATCAATGAACCGCTCTCACTACCCATCCCAGGCATGAAATGAGGGGGTTAGAGATGAGGGCTTCTAAAGTCCCTTCTTGAAGCCTTCCAGCTCTGTCTAGTTATTAGTATCGCTGGACTTGCTTTGGTCCCCAGGAGAAGAAAAGCTTACTGAGCTCCAGACTTGGTGACTTTGTCCTGGCATCCCCAGTGGCTAACGTGGCTAACAAGGGGCTTACTGGGCCCTCAGTGAGTTAGACTGAACTGTTCTCATTCACTACAGAGTTTGTCCTTAGATTTTTTTTTTCCTGTAGCATCCAGTTACATGTGTGCCTAAGCAAACATCAGTAAGAATCACTCAGGACAGAACCCATTGTAAAAATAATGCCTTGTAGTTAATGAATAATGAGATCACACTCAGTGGTTCAATGCATGGAGGCCAGGGAAACAGATGGTCTTCTCAAAACATCAAGGTCTGATAATTAACCTGCTATGAGGTATTTCTCCTTCTGGGTACTCATTCTCTTTATCCCAGAGTCATTTCCAAAGGAGGGCAATAAAACAGAGCCTGCTGAGAAGGGGTTCCCTTTCTTTCTAGTTCATGGTGAATCTTATTCTCTTTTTACTAGAAATAGAAAATCATCGTCTTAATATACTAAAATCTGGTACATCTGCCATTTAGTCGCAAGTAGTACAATGTTGAACCTGTTTTCACCAATGACTTGCACTCAAGAAGCAGAGCAAGCTATGCCATCATACATTCAGAAAGGTTCCAGGCCAGTTAGATGTCAAGGGCAAATGAATGTCCTCATACTCATGAAATGGAAGAGGGCCTATTTCAGTCAAAGGCTTCCAGGAAGTTCATAATTACAGTTTTATTCTCAACTCCATTTCCACCATCACCCCACTGATCCTATGAACTCTCAAATCTTATTGCTTCTGCCTCCAGATCTCTTATTACCTGACCCTCTCTTTCCATCACTCAGAAACACTGCCTTGTTCAGGCCCTCATCAACTCTTGCCTAGACCTCTGTAACAGCCTTCTCTTTATCTGATTCCTCTAACTTAAACCATATCCTTCTCTGATCCATCCTCCTAAGAGCTATCAGATGCTATCCTTAAGCATAGATTTCATCAGGTCACTTCCCTATTCAGTAAACTCTAGTAGTTCCTTATTATTTAGAAGATCTAATTCAAATTGCTCCATTTAGCTTTTAAAATTCTTCACAATCTGGTCCCAGTCCATCTTTCTAGGATATTACAGTCCTTCCTATACTTTATTGATCCCCGTAACTGGCCTTCTCTCTATTCCTAATAAGTTACCTTCTATTTCCCACCTCCATGACTTTGCCCAACCTGTCAGCTATGTTGGGAATGGACTCCTATCTCATTTCTACTTGATTTCTTCCTTCAAAAAGGAATCCAATCATAACCTTCCAAATGAAACATCTCCAGATTTTTCAGAATCTCTGCTATTTAGCTCCCTTATATATTTCTTTGGACAGCTGATGGCTCAGTGGATAGAGCACTGAACCTGTGGTCAGAAAGATCTGTGTTCAAAACCTGATTCAGACACTAGCAGCATGTTCCTGCGCAATTCACTTAATCCTTTTGACCTCAGTTTCCTCCCTTGTAAAACGATTTGGAGAAAGAATTTGCAAACTACTCCAGTATCTTTGCCAAGAAAACTCTATATGGAGTCATGAAGAGTCACACATGAATGAATATAAGGAAAACTATTTATTTGTCTCAATTGTCATTATCTATTGTAGATTTCCCTAGAGTTGGACTTATTTCTCTCTGATTAGAATACAGTCGTCCAAGTAGGAGAATCCCCACTGTGTAGGACATGGAAAATGCTTTCTGGATTGGATAAGAATCTGAAAATACAAGTGATGAGATTCATCAGGTAATTCATGGATGAAAATCTTATCAAGTGACTTTAGATTCTCCTGTAATGTCCATTTAAAACACACATTTGCAAGGTCTGACTCAGAATGTTAGGGGTAGGAAGAACCTGAAAAGGGATCCAAATAATAAGTAGTAAAAACAAACAAGCAGAGCTTAGCCTCTGGGCTGCTTTCACAGTGGCAAAGTATTTCTAATCCACTATTTCAGTGGTCCTCGCCACAGCTCAGGGGGGCTCCTCCCCCAAAAGAAGGCCCTTCTTCCTCTGGCCTTTGCCTCCCCAGCATCTAAATGAGTCCTTTGCACACAGTAACAGAGCCTGCGGAAGGCTCAGTGACTTGTGTGGGTCACCCAAAGAAGAGGGCATTTGCACCTAGTTATTTCTGACAAAAAGGACCTCATCCATTTTTTAAACAAGGACGATGGGAGCCACAGAGGTTACGGATGTCATCCACGTCCCGCAGAGAATTGGTAGCAGAGAGGGAAATAAAGCCCAGCTCTCTGGCTTTCTTCATCCAGTCTTCTTTTTGATTGGACTGCAGGGGCTTGTCTAGTCTTGAAAGGTGAGACTAAAAACGGTGTGTGTAAAGGGCTTGAAAAGTAGCCGGTGGTCTACAAAATGCATGAATGTCTCTGTATAATAATCCAATCCAAGAGGCAATAATCACAGACGGGAAAAGGCCATTCCAAAAAACTATGAACTGGATAAAACCCTTGAGAATTAATTTACCAAAGCACATGAAATAGTCACAAGATTCCATTACAAAGTGCTCCTAACACAATAAAAATGATAACAATAATAATTATTATTCATATTAAATTTAATATAAAATATATTATAATTATTATTATGATGTATATAAGGTTTAATGATGTGCCTGACACTCTCCTGGGTACTTTGCAATGATCTTTGATCCTCCCAGCAACCCTGGGAGGCAGGCGCTGTTATTCTCCCTTGTACAGAGGAGGAAAAGTGTGATGAACACAGGGGAAGTGACTTGTGTTGGGTCACAGGGTCAGTGTCTGAGGCTGAATTTGAACCTAGATCTTCTGGTCTCCAGGCCACAGTGGAAGCCTGCTGACCCCAAACTGATACGTGCAGTGTTCATGCTAAGCCAGACGGAACTAGATCAAATGGCAAAGTCCATGCAGAGAAACCAAAGACTTAGAAGAGTGCAAAATGAAATGAGGAAATATGGAAGCACGAGAGCAAGGAGCAAACAAAAGAAAGCAATGAAACAGATGAGAGGAGGGAGCATCTGAAAGAATGGAACTCGGGGAGGGAATTCCTGCTGGGAAAAGTTCGACACAGTCTGGGAAGAATTAGTTCCCGATCAATGCTTTATACCATATTCTTTAGAGTGTAATAAATTCAAAATAAATGTCATCTTAGGCAGCCAGGTGGGGAAGGCGTTAGGAATTGACGTTGGGAAGATCTGAGTTCAAATCCTGCCTCAGATACTCCTTCGTTGTATCACGCTGAACAAGCAACTTAATCTTTCCATATCTCAGTTTTCTCCTATAGAAGGACGATAATAACACCCACCTTACAGCGTTGTTGTGAGATTCAGATGAGAAAGTATTTATAAAGTTTTTATCACAGTGCCTAGCACATAGTAGGTACCCTCTTAAAGGCTTATCCCTTCCCCTTCCCCTTCAGATATGGATATAGATGTGAATAGGGATATATCTAACCACATACATAAAGAAGTGCATGTATACAAGTGTGTATATATCCCCAAATCTGTTTATATATACAAAAAAAATGACTTGTCAAGATCTGAAAGCTACAGAGTGACTAAGGAAGAATTAGAACTTGCTTTACTGACTCAAAGTTCCGTGTTCACTCAGCCCTCCAATGGTAAAACTGAGCAGCCATTCATTTTTTTTGAAAGTATATTGAGTTTTGGATTGCTGCCAGAATTGCAAAAGAGGGAAAGGGCAGATCAATGAATAGGGCATATGAATTTTTTCAAGATTTTACATTGGTAAAATCAGCAAAACTAGGGACTTAAAAACCCTTAGCCTCGTTTATTTAAAAGGAAAAAAGAAAAACCAAATTAGCACTATTAAAATAGAAAAGGAGAATTCTTAAAAAATGTAGAAGAAATAAGAGAAACAATTAGAAAATATCTTGATCAGCTTTGTCAATAAAACTGAAAATGGCAAATGGATGAATATTTATAAAATTGAAATATTCCCGTATTAACCAAAGAAGAAATAAATTAAATAATAGAATCTTAGAAAATAATTGAAAAATTCACACATGAACTTACAAAGAATTAAACTTCAAGATCAGATGGATTAACAAAAGAATTCTATTGAATTTTCAAAGAACAGGTATTGCCAACATTATATAAACTATTTTTTAAAAAAGCAGAAAAAATAATTCTGTAAGTTACTTTTATTAAAAAATATATCATCTTCATATCTAAACCAGACAGTCTAAACAGATTGAAAACTTTAGACCAATATCTGCAAAGTACATTGATAGAAAAAAAAACTTAATTAAAATGAAATATGAGCAAAAAGGCTAGAAGAATCTATCAAAAACATCATATAGTATGCCAGATATCAATTATATATAATTGCAACACTATGGCATGTACAATGATAACAGATTATTTACTAATAGCAAGAAAAATAATATATTAGTAATAGATACAGAAAAAAAATTAAAGCACTTATTTCTATAAAAATATCACAACATAATACTACAAAACAAAGGAATAAATTCACCTTTCCTTAATATATTAAGAAGTACATATGCAAAACCAAGAGTCAACATTATATGTAATGTGGGCAAATTAGAAGTCTTTCCAATAAAATCAGGGAAAAAAAACAATGACTACAATCATAAGTATTATGCTATACAGTTCTGGAAATCATATATATGATATATAATGATATATAGGTATCAGATTAGAAAAATAAAGAATATATGTAGATAAAGAGGAAATAAAATTATTGCTTTTTGGAAAGATTTGATGATTTATTTAGAGATACCTAGAAAGGCTACTAAAAATTAATTAGTAACTTCAATAGTTGCAGAATATAAATCACATCCATACAAATCATCAGCATTTTTATAAATCATCAATTAAATCCAGCAAGAAGGTAAATAAAAAGAACTGTCATTTAATGAAATGGAGAAAGTTGATTTAAAATGAGTGCAGAATATCTAAAATACTTGGCAGCTCATCTACCTTATCTTCCTTACATAAAGGATTTGTATCAATACAATGATAAAATACTTTAAAAATGGAAATAAAGATAGATTTTTAGTATTTATTTTTATTTTATTTTAAAAATATTTATCACTTATACCTATTACCATATTACTCATTTTTGCAATAAACTAATCTTTTAAAGCCCAAACTCTCCAATCCAATATCCATATAAACAAATGATGTCATTTGTTTTTCTTCTATGTTTCTCCTCCCACAGTTCTTTCTCTCAGTGTGGATAGCATTCTTTCTTATAAATCCCTTGGGACTGTGTTACAGTAGCAAAGTCCATTACATTGGATTGTTCCCCAATTTTGCACTTTCTGTGTACAATGTTCTCCTGGTTCTGCTCCTCTCGCTCTGCATCACTTCCTGGAGGTCATCCCAGTTCACATGGAATCCCTCCAGTTCATCACTCCTTTCAGCACAATAGTATTCCATCAACATCAGAAATCGCAATGTGTTCAGCCATTCCCCAATTGAAGGGCATCCCCTCATTTTCCAATTTTTGCCACCACAAAGAGCTCAGCTATGAATATCTTTATACATGTCTTTTTCCTTATTATCTCTTTGGGGTACAAACCCAGCAGTGCTATGGCTGGATCAAAGGGCAGACAGTCTTTTAAAGCCCTTTGGTCATAGTTCCAAATTGCCCTCCAGAATGGTTGGATTAATGCACAGCTCCACCAGCAATGTGTTAGTGTCCCAATTTTACCACATCCCTTCCAACACTTACTATTTTCTTTTACTGTCATATTGGCAAATCTGCTAGGTGTGAGGTAGTAGATAGGTTTTAATAATTAGCAGAATATTAATTATGAATGAATAAATCAAACCAATATAATAATCAATACAACACTACCAAAATTAATTTATTTATTTGGTGCCTTACCACTAAATCTTCCAGGGATTAAGTTATTGATCTGGAAAAAAATAACAAAATTCATCTGGAAAAAAGAAAGATCTAGAATTCCAAAGAAAAAAAGAGTAGAAACAAGGAAGGTTAATAGGACCATACATTAAACTATACTATGAAACAGAAATCATCAAAATGATTTGATGCTACTTAAAATTTAAAGAAGTCCATCAGTAGCTCTATTGAATGATTAGGTTTAGTACATCATATCCACAGGTAAATGGGTCTAGAATGCTAGTGGTTGGCATATCCTGAGTTACTAAATATCAGATTAAGGACTTAATATTTGACAAAAATGTGTTAAGGAAATTGGAAAGCTGTCTGGTATGTATTAGATTTAGATGAATGCCTTACAAGATATCCCAATATTAGCTCCAATTGTAGTAGTAAGAAGTAAAAAAGTAACAACTTCAATAACAGAGAAAAGGAAACCATTTCATTCAGATTTATAGATGGGGAGGAATTTTTTTTAAATTATATTTTATTTGATCATTTCCAAGCATTATTCATTAAAGACAAAGATCATTCTTTTCCTCCCTCCCACCCCCCATAGCCGACGCGTAAATCCACTGGGTGTCACATGTGTTCTTGATTTGAACCCATTGCTATGTTGATAATATTTGCATTAAGAGTGTTCGTTTAGAGTCTCTCCTCTGTCATGTCCCCTCAACCACTGTATTCAGGCAGTTGCTTTTCCTCGGTGTTTCTACTCCCATAGTTTATCCTTTGCTTATGAATAGTGTTTTTTCTCCTAGATCCCTGCAAATTGTTCAGGGACATTACACCGCCACTAATGGAGAAGTCCATTACGTTCGATTATACCACAGTGTATCAGTCTCTGTGTACAATGTTCTCCTGGTTCTGCTCCTCTCGCTCTGCATCACTTCCTGGAGGTTGTTCCAGTCTCCATGTACCTCCTCCACGTTACTATTCCTTTTAGCACAATAGTATTCCATCACCAACATATACCACAGTTTGTTCAGCCATTCCCCAATTGATGGGCATCCCCTCGTTTTCCAGTTTTTGGCCACCACAAAGAGTGCAGCTATGAATATTCTTGTACAAGTCTTTTTGTGATGGGGAGGAATTTTTGACCAACAAGGAATTCGAGAGGATCACAGAAGATAAAACAGACAATTGATTTCATTGTTGAAATTTGTGTACAAGGAAAACCAATGAAGCAAATATTCAAAGGAAAATAGATATCTGGGGAAAAAATCTTTGCATTAAGTTTATCTTTAAAAGTTTACATTTCTATCATGAGGAAATGATTAAGATTCATAATAATTAAATACTAGTAAAAAGGATATTGAAAAAAATTCTTCAAAGAACAGAGCCAAATCCATCAATAACCTCATAAAATGCTTTAAGTAAATAATCATTGCAAATGATGTCAAATCAGAAGTTTCACCATAAAGTTAACAAATATGGCAAAAAAGGAAAATGATAAGTGTTGGATGGGTTGTGGGAAAATAGGCATGTTAATATACTGTTAGTGGAGTTATGAATTGGCATAACCATTCTGGAATGCAATTTGGAACTTCATCCAAAATGTTACTAAAATGTATGTAACCTTTGCCCCACCCCAAAAATTATACTACTAAATCTATGTACATGACAAAATCAGAGGGAACATTTATGTGTGTTTATATATAGTGTATATACATATCTGTGTTTATATGTAACATATATATAGTGAGAGGGATTTTTTGTATTAGAGAAGAATTGGAAATTAATGAATTATTATGCAGACAGGAAATACTTGATCAAATTATGATTAATATGATGTAATATTATTGTGCCAAAAGACAAGATGAAAATTATGTCTTCAGAGAAATTTGGGGAGACATAAGAACAGAAAATAAAGTGAACAAAACCAGGAAAACACTGCCTAGTATAATGACTTTTATTGTAAAGACAATGAATTTCATAAAACAAGAACTCCAATCTGTGTAATAGTAAAACATGAGGAAATTATTTTCCTCGTGTGTAGATAGGACCATGTCACCTCAATCCTCAATGAAATCCAGAGATTTCCCATTTGCTTTTTGGAACCCTTCACAAGCTGTTTCCTCCCTGCTTTTCCTGCCATCTTCTCCTTTACTCCCCTTTGGGTACTCTACATTCCAGAAGCACCAGAATTCCATCTATTCCTTTCACATAACAATCTCTCAACTGGGCATTTTTCACAACATTCTGGGTATGGGATACTCTTGATCTTTATCTTTGCCTCCTGGATTTCTTTACAATTCAGTTCAAATCCAACCATCAACAATAGGTCTTTCCTGATGTGCCACAGCCAACCCTTTTCCCTTGCACCTGCCCTGTCTTCTTCTGTTGATGACTTCTAATTTGTATTGTCTGGAGCTATCTTAACATCGTTGTTTGTACATTATTTCCTGATTACTTGTGAGCTTCTTGAAAACAGGAATTGTCAATTGTGTTTCTTTCTATCCCCAGCACCTAGCACAGTGATTGGAGCATAGTAGGTGCTTAATGAATACACATAGTAAATGCTTACTAAAAGTATGTTAATGTTGATGATGATGACATGATGGTCTTGAGGGTGAATACAACCCTCTCCTGAAAGAAATTTTATGTTCATGAATCAGAATGAGACAAACATTTTGTACTCAAGGATGGGAACATTTTGTCTATGATTGTACATGTATTTACAGCTTCCCCTGCCTTTTTTCTTTCTTTCTTTCTTTTTTTTTTTACATTGGTATGGGAGGGTGAGAAAATAAATGTTTATTTTTAAAAAGGGGAAATAAAAAAGGAAGTGCTTTTGGAATAAATCCAAGAAAGCTATCAAATTTGGTTCTTCTCAGTGGAGTGGACAATAAACAGATGAAAATCATTATTTTCAAAGGTCAGGCAAATGTATGGTTTGGGATTAAGATTTGGCAAGGAATTTGGAAATCCTCTTGTTCAATGGCCTCATTTTGTAGATGAAAAAAATAAGGTCATAAATGAGTGAGTAACTGTCTCATAGAACAAAAGGAAGAGTATGTGGGTTTTGGAAATGATGGCAAAGAGGGACAACATGGCAATGACCTACATAATATATGCAAGTTTAACATTTTGGCCCAAACCAAATGATCTCTATAGAAGTTCAAAGTAAAGTGTTCCCAATTATCCTTCTAGAAGAGAGACTGAGGAAACTAAAGATTTCTTCTTGATTCCAAGATTATTAGAGGTATAAGATTTAAATTAATATATAATAACTCTGCGCATAATATTTTATAAGATTTATTCATAATCACTTGAAGTAGAAGAAATAAAGAACTAAAATTAGAAAGCCTAAGTAAAATAAAATTCTCCTGCCCGATTCTCACTGTAATATTTATTGGGAAAGAAAATGGGGGGATTAGAAAAACCAGGGATAAAGGGAATGTCTGTAGCCGGGTATGGAGGAGTTGAGGGGAGAGATGCCCCCTGCTGAGAGGAAGCAGCAGGAGTCCAATAAGGACTGTTTGTCCTGGAATGACTGAACTGAAGTTCAGCTCCCTCTATGACCAGAAAAGATAGTCCACTTATCTGACTGCGAATTCAAATAATATAAAGTTTAATAACCAGCTGGGATTGGATTTTTTTTTCTCAGCTTCAGTCGAGGCCAGGCCCAGAGGCTGGTGGAGGTTTTCTCCCACTCCTATCTACTCTATATCAGTCCTCGCTTTGTCTAATTCAGAATCTTAGCAGTAGACAGAAAGCAAACAAGAACAGTTCTGACCTTCAGAAGTGATTGGGCCTGAATCTTCGGGTTGAACCAAGAAGAGGCACACCACACCAGTCTGAGCTGAACAAGCTCCTCTCTCCTCCAACACCAGGAAGGAAGTCCCACCAAGCAGGAAGTAAGTGCTAGTCACAAGACCCAACTGCCACTCCCAGTTGCCCCTTCCCCCACCAACTGTTAGTCTAGATTCCTTTCCACAATGATTCCCTTTTTTTGTTGTGACCTTCCCAAGGTCACTTATTTATATTATGGTTACCAATTTACTAAATCTACTCTAAGGATTCTTAGCAGGAAAGTTTGGGCAAGGGTAGTTTTGGGGTTTTACAATAAATTCAGTACAATAAATGTTGAACACAACTATTAGAAGAAATTTGAATCTTGGTTCTAATACTACTTACTCTATGTTAACTAAAACTAATACATTATTTATAGAAATTATTTATATATAATACAACAATATACATTGTTCCACATCATGATGTCAGTCAAATAGAAATATCTATTGATCTTTCTATTTGCCTAAGACCTTATGGAACTACCACAGCCATGTTCCTGGGAGAAGAAAAGGGATGGCAGAGCTTCACAATACTTATGCCTTCCTGATTGGGGATGTAGACTCCAAACAATCATCCTAGTGCAAATACCAGGAATATGGAAATAGGTCTTGATCAGTGACACATATAAAACCCAGTGGAATTGCTCATTTGCTATTGGCAGGGGGGGGGAGAGGAGGGGAGAGAAAGAACATAAATTATGTAACCATGGAAAAAATCTTCTAAATTAATTAATTAATTTAAAATTTTCTAATTGAAAAAAAGAAAATTTAAAAAAAGTTATAAGGTAGAAAAATGGCCAAAAAACATAATAAGAATCTGACCATAAAAAGCTGCTAAGGTGGTTAGGAAGTTCAAGGCACAAACTTTACTGTAAAACTTCCAAGTGTCTGGAGGAAAAAAAATCAAAACAAAAAAATTACTTATATCTTCCGTATTTTGGTACGTAATATGAGAAGGAACATGAGTATCTGGGAAAGAGAGTTCTGGGGAGTAAAATTCTAATTATACAGGGAAGAAGCAGGCTTTGCTTTAAAATTATAAAAATATGTACTTCTTTATTTTTTTATTTTAAAATGTTTCCATGTTTCTATGATTCATGTTTTCTACCTTTCTTCATTCCTCCTCCCTTCCAGAGTTGACAAGCAATTCCACTGTGTAATACATAGCTATATTATCACTCAAACCCATTTCCATATTATTCATTTTTATAAAAGAGCAAATCAAAAGGATGTACTTCTTGAAAACAAAATGAGACAAAATTCTTTAACGTGTTAAGTGGGGGTCAACAAGGTGATTGTTGTAATATACAAATTAAAGATGAGAAGGACTTTTGAAAACAGGAAACTGAGTACATGAGGAGCCATTTCCAAGGAAATTTAGGCTACCAAATTTGTCTCTGAATGAAAAAACTAACTAGAACCATTTCAATGTCAAGGAGTATAAGGAGGGCTGATTGAAAGAACCAATGAAGTTCAACTTTGAAAAGAGGCTTCAGGAGATACATGATAGCTTTGGTCAAGGATGGGCAGAAAAGTCATAGGACGAGGATTTACTTGTGTGGTCTCAGAGGCAGAAGCAGGAATAATGACCAGAATCTGAAAAGGGACAATTGAGTCTGAATAACAGGCTGAACTCCCTAAGGGTAAGAGCTCTCTCACAGTGAAGAAGGGGGAAGAAGAGGATGTTCCCTCTTTAGAGATCTTCAGGGAGAACCCAGAACACCACTTGTCAGATAGAGGGGATTTGGGGGAGGGAATGGGTGAGACAAAACAACTCTCCATTATGCTTGTAACTCTAACATTTAGAAAGAATAAAATGCATGAAGGTGAAAGTTCATGAGAAAATCAGTAAGTATGCACATATATATGTTCTGATAATAGTTGAGACATGATTTTATCAATAAATGAAGAAGAAAAGTCTCTGACAAAATTCAACACAAATTTATGAATTGGCACACATCTGGAAGGCCAAGAGCCATTCTCCAATAAATAATAAAAGATATGAGTCAGCACTTTCTTTATAAAGAGAATTTTCTGATACGATTTCTCAGAACATATGTGAAATCTTTAGTCATGATAGATATATGTATGTACAGATTTTTTTCCCTGGAAAACCAATAATTCTCTGATTGTCTGACCCACCACAACTCAGTCCATCTGCTTTGATATTAGAGATCTGCAATTTTCAACATGTGCCATTCTGAAATTATTTCTGTTATCTTTTGACCGTTCATATTGTTTATGTATTTGCTTGTTTTCCGCCACAGCAATTCTGGGCTTGAATGATATTAAAGAAATAATTGATTAAATAAATAAATATTAAAAGAATAAAAGAAAAGAATAAAATTTTAAAAATTGAATAAATAAATATTAAAAGATGAGAGACTGTGGCATAGTGGATAGGATGCTGGACCAAGGCTGCATGGATTCCTGTCCCAATTGGCTGTGAGTCGAGGGACTCAACTTGTCTATGTCCAGGGCAAAACTCTCAGACCATGATAAAGGAATTGTTGCACATCTACCTTGGTGGAGGGTGTTTTTTCCTAGGAACATAAAACAGGAAACTAACAGGCTAGTATAAAAACCTTCAACCGAAGAACTAAACTTAGTCATTTTAAAAATCCAAATGAATCAGCCAGAGCCTTTGAGGACTTCTAGAGGCTCTTCTGTAATCACTTCAGCCATGTTCCAGGATGACATTTCCATCCTTCCATCAGCCACCTTGTTCTTCTTGCCTCTTCCTGAGTTTATGGTCCCTGGGGAGGTAGGCAGAGTTGAGGGATTCCCTTCGGTGACTTCCTTACCTTCTTTTACCTGATGGTCATTGAATGCATTGCCCAGGAGCACTGTTTCCCTGGCCCTTCTGCTCCTTTGGCTAGCAGGCGATCCACGTTAGGGCTTCCTCCCCTTCCATTCCTTCCTTCACTAGGACTTGTTGCTATTTTGAAGTCATGAGCCAGCTGAGCTTAGTCCTAGCCATTCACTCCAATCATCTGCCCAAACCATCATTGGTCTATGAATCAGTCATCAAGCCTTCATTAAGGACATACTGTGCTAGGCACGCTGGAATGGGGAGGAGAGAAGAACAGGAGCTTGCCTTCTCTTGGTATGGATACCGTATTCACCAAAAAAGAGGCCCCCACTACTATGCATGTATATAATATGGAAAACACACATGCAGAAACAGGACATTAAAATAGACAGTGCACATGCACACATATTACATGCAGATGCCACAATGTGCTTACGTTAAATGTATGTAGACATATATGTGCAAAAAAGACAGCTCATATACACGTGCCTTTTATTCCACACATGTATTATGTTTTATAATTAATACATGTATGGATGAATGTGTGCATGTGTGTATCTATAAATATGTGTGGTATGTCAGTGACACACATGTATAATTGTTATTCAGTTACTTTCAGTCATGCCTGACTCCATTTGGAGTTTTCTTGGCTGACATCTTGGAGTAGTTGGCCATTTTCTTCTCTAGCTCATTTGACTGATGAGGAAACAGAGGTAAACAGAGTTAAGTGACTGGCCCAGGGTCACCCAGCTAATGTTGGCTGCCAGATTTGAACTCATGAAGATGAGTGTTCCTGACTCCAAGCCCAGTGCTCTATCCATAGCTGTCCCCAGTATGTGCCTACCTAAATATATGACTGAAGGTTATTGTATTTTGTTTAATGTGAAGGGAGTCTCACATCCATGCCCCTTCTTTGCTTCCTATACAATTACCATTTTGAACTTCCCCATGCCACCTTTCTGGATGCTGAATCTTCTGTTCCTGCTCCAATCCCCTCCCAGATGGAGATGGTCAGTAACACCATCTCTAACTTCATTGAAATGATGGATGGCAAAGTTGAACAGCCCAGGCTGGGGAGAGATTCTGCAGAGCTCCATCAAAGACCTTCCCCTAAGCTGAAGCTGTTAAAATAGAGGCATGGAGTCATCGCTTTAACCCATCCTCTGTGCAATGGAGTGTTCTGCCGGAGATGAGGTGGAACGTTCACCTGGCAGACGGGAAGATCTGATCTCAAATCCAGTCTTAAATCCTTGCTGGCTGTGTGACCTTGGACAGATCACTTAACCTCTATTTGCCTCTGTTTCTCCAGTGGCCAAATGGAGATGACATTAACCCATACTTTCCGGGGCGTGATAATGGCAAAGAGCTTAACTCAATACCTGGCATACAGTAAACACTATAGAAAAGTTTGCTCCCTGCTCCTCTCTTCCCTTAAGGGAAGCATCTGTTCCACGCTTGTTTTCCCGTCTCGGGTGCCTAGCACAGTGCCTGCTGGGGTATATGTAGACATTTTAGAAATGCTTACCATGAATGTGTGACTTGATTGAGACAGGGGTAGAAAGATTACCTCTTGGCATCAGAATCCTTGGATTTAATTCCCACTCCGAAAGGCAGTCGTCATCTACAACGTGCCCAGGACCGACTGCTCAACCTCCGGGAGCTTCCATATCCTGGTCCTATAGGAAACAAACGACTCCCCTTTCCTGCTACCAATTCACAGGCTTATCGTCATTCGTTCTGTTTCCTAAAGAGATCCGGAAAAAAAGGAAGTTAATTTCACATTCTGGAATGGGTTACTGAGAACTGGAAACTGAAGAGATGCCCATCCATTGGGGAAGAGCCAAGCAGGTTGTAGCATATGATTGTGATGGGATTCCACTGAGCCCTAAGAAATGGTGAGGATCTTAAATGAAAACAACAACAGCAACCTGGAAAGCATGAAATTCTAAAGAGGGAAATGAGCAGATACAGGAGAACATCATTCACAGCAACAAAGAGATAGTTTGAAAAATGGCTTGCGTGTGTCCACCTCCAGAGAAAGAACGCATGAAGAGAAATAAGGACGACAGCGTTTTACTTGGGTATTTCTCCATCAAGGGTTGCCTTCTCTATTGGGAGGTGGGGAGAGAGGGAGGGAGGGGGTGACCTGAGTGTTGTAATGTAAGAAACAAACAAATTAAATTAAATTATTAGGGGAAGATTCTGGGAAGGCTTGTTGCCAGGATGTTACGGGACTGTAGAAAGTAAGCACGCAAATAGAGTATATTTGCCAAATATTTCTAACTGCTGCGTGTCCATGCACCAGTGACTAGAAGGTATCGCATGAAGCTTCTGATGTGAATGAGATTTAGATAATCAAACTGTGGAGTAAATGGCGAAATTGACCCACGAATGATTTCCAAATCTCCAGTAGCCAAAGAAATGGGCATGTTTGGGGCCCAGATGCTGTCAGTAGAAGGTGCCTGGAGTCTCTTTCTCTTCCTGTCCTTCACTTTCTTCCTCTGTCCAATGAGTGGTCAGTCTCAGTCTTACTCTGGAGTCCAAAGGCTCCTGGGAGCTCGGGACAGTTTGCTGGAATCCTATATTCTAACATTCTAATATTAATAAAGAAGAACCAAGAGATATTTGGGGTTTTCACTCTTTAGCTGGGGGCTGTGTGTCTGTGAGGAGGAACAATCACCTGCTTTTGACAATGTCTGCCTGGAATATTTTTGCTGTCTTTTATGAGGAATGAATACTTCTCACATCTCTCTAACAAATGTGAATCAGAAGGAACGCCCCCTGGTGGACAGTCTAACAGTATCCTCTTCATTGTCCTCAAGTAGACACAAAGCTGCATCTGGAAAGAACCAGTCCAAAGCCTTGGTTTGATTTGGATTCGACGACGTCCCTCCCGTTTTCTTCTAGATCAAAAAGACCTCTTAAATAATATTTTTCATTGGACAAATCCTCATTTTTTTTTTCTCTTTTCCTACCCAAAAAAAAAATCCTAAAAGAGGATTCAACGATGCCCTTAAAAATAAATCTGAATTTTAAGACAAGAATCAGTTTTCCTTTTATCTAATTCTTCCCCACCTGGCCCCCACTACACCTATTTTAACATCATTTCTTTTTACTGCCACCGGACACACCTGTAGGGATACATACATACACATACTCTCATATATGTGTACATATTCATATGTATGAGTATACATACATATATTTTATATTGAATATATTTATATTGAATTTTTATGTTGAATAAATATGCTGGCAGATACATTACTGTTTCCTAAAGTTGATACTTTAAGATACATTTTTTTAAGTTTAAATTTATTTACACAAATAATTAGATTTCTTCAAAATCTGAAAGCACCACCTACAAGGACGAATTAGAGTGAATGTTCCTGAACTGATTGATAGCCAGTATGGTCAAAATGCAAGTTCATTTCTTAAAGAAACAAAACATTCAAAACAAAACAAGCAGGCTCATTTCATTTAGGAAATCCAGGCTGCTTAACCCTTCCAGGAACATTCTAACTGAAGTTGCTGGAAATCCTAACTATCTTCCACTAATTCTAAATTCCCAATTTGTGCCCCACCCTAAAAATAATCCATGACAACAGAGCCAATCCTGAGCCAGTGATGGGCCACTGGATGTCCTGGCCAGAAGGTGACGGTTTGGATAGTCTTTCCAGAAGCCTTGACCAGATACCCAGCTCAAGATCGGTAACACTCTAGGAGAAAGCTGTCGTTTCCTGGAGGTTTTCTCCAGCATGGCCACCCTTTAAGGCCCATCCATTCCTGGAGCTCTTTGGCCTTGGGAATCAATGTCCCTTTAAATCAACGGTAATATCCGGCCACCAGTGAATGGCAGAGGAGTATATTCTGTGATTCGAACACTCGAACTTTCCATCAGCCGAGCTGTTTGCTTTTCATTAAACTTTTCCCTACCAATATGATTCTTTCAATGAATGAATGGCTTTTGTCACTTTTCAAAATAAGAGCCCACCGACAGATCCTCCATATTTTTTTTTCCCTGAGCTGTTTCATGAACAGCTCGACCAAATAAAAGTATGCCTGTCTCTTAAGCTTTCCAAAACACAGCTTGTCGTTAATTGCTAAATTCATGTGCAGTGGAGTTCCCAGGAATTTCCTTCACACACAGAAGTTTACCATAGAGGCTGGAAAGACTATATGGTGGATTTCCAGTGTGGGGGGAAAGGGGGAGGGCGAGAGTCAGCGAAGGAGAGAGAAGAAGGGGGGGGAGCAGGGGGAAAGAAGCGGAGAGACAAAGACAGGGACAGAAAGACAAAAAAGAATGAAGGAAAAAGCAAAGAAACCAATGCAGAAAGGGAAACCCAGAGAGAGTAAAACAGACACAGTGAGAGACCAAAAAACAAACAAATAAATAAATAAAACGAAAGAAGAAAAGGAAACAGATCAACAGACATAATGAGAAAGGCAGTAAAAGAAACAGACAGAGCGACAGACAGCAAAGAGGAAGAACAGTCCATCTTTAGGAATTTCTTCCGTCATTTAAGAATTAGAGTCGGCGGGAAGACATAGATGTTCTCCTTTTCTGAGTAGGTCTGGAAGGAATGGGATTGGCTATCTTCAGGGGGGACAGCTTGGGTGTCCCGAACCCCTCTGAACTGTTCTTGGAGGCAAGGTGGTAGCGGGGAGAAGGGGGGATTTCTTTAATTATGTAAAGGCAAGACGTAGCATCCCGGTGACGTTCTTTGACGTGGAATGATGCCACTTGCCTTGTGCCTTGATAGTAGAGGAGCTGGAACATTTTATCCAGAGAAATGGCCCTGCTTGCCTTATTTCTCCTCTTGGGGATGGGAAGCTCCTGCCTGTATGCCTAGAGCCTCAAAGCTCTTCCCAAACGAACCAGAAACGACCACGTCCTGGAGAAACTGAAAGAAATCGGGCCATTTAATTTTTTTTTTCTCTCTGTTAGCATAAGCCGATTGAGCTAGAAATGGAAAATGAAAGCCTTCTGTCATAAAAGGCCACTTCAGTGGCAGAGTGCTGGCCTGGAAAAACAGAGAAAAGATTTCGCAAAGACATTCTCTAGTGAGGGAGGCGCAGGCCGGTTTTGTTGGCCAAATTCAGGAAATCACACACACGTCGGGCAGCTCCATTTTCAGTGGCAACCTTGAGAGACGCGCCTTGGCATTGGCTGGCATGGCCACCAAAGGCCCGCACTGGCATTTTATGGGACATAAATGATAGCCCTGCTGCTGGGAGTTTGTAATTATTTAATCAAACCCAGACGGTGGAACCTGGAGGGACAGCGTGTATCCTTCTAAAAGAGGAAAAAAAGGCAACTCTCCATGGCTTGCCAACCATGGAGGAGGGCAACCCCTTAGGCCAGCCGGAGCCTTTTTCCCAGGAATGTCCAGAGGTTGGAGCAGGGATGCTTCCTGCCCACAGCCTGCCTCATCCTGACGGAGCCATGTACTTAGGCCATTCCTGGGCAACCTACTCCCTCCCAACCGCTTTGATGTGCTGGTGCCGGTAGAAGGGAAATCCATTACTTCTGTTTCCTTTCAGGGGCTGAAATCAATGCCCAGCTCTATCCAGGAAGTGGCTCTTTCTCCTCGACACACATTTACAAATGGCGCACGCCTCTCACTTTGTATTTACATTTCCAATCTGGAAGATGACAGACCTGTTAGGTTGGCTTCCCCCACTAAAACGTTGATAATGAACAGGGGTGGGTTCAGAAATAAATCCCATGGCATGGTCTGCTTGGTGCCAGCTCCAGCTATACAGGCCCAGTAATGTTCCCTGCCTGGACTCTGCTCTCTAAATCAGCTTTCAATTCTGCCCAAGCCTGATGGAAAAAGAAAGGGGGAAGGGGACTTGAAAAAAAAAAGTTTTCAAAAGCAGGGATTGTGTGTTGCTGTTAGAACAAATTGTTAAATTAAATTAGCGTTACATTTCATTCCTAGCCCCTAGGAGATTCGGGGACTTAGAGAAGGTGCTCTCTTGAATTTGGTCGTTAAGTGTAAACTTAAGGTTTCTGTTTTCCAGCCCAAAGAAAGGATGCCTGGACTGGTGATGTCATAATGGCGTCCTTTTCAAAGAATATTAAGTTAAAGGAAAACACCATTGGATAAACTGACTTCAATGGGACTTTGAGATAGGGAAATAAAAGGTAACTCCCCAACGTGCCTGTATTATTGCCAACGTGAAATCATTTCAGTCTAGAGGAGGAGATCTTCCCTTGACCAGGCAAAACAGGAGGCACTGCCCAGTGTGTCAACCCAGGAGCAAGATATTCTGATTGGGTTTTTCCTTGGAAATTTCCCCACTTCTCATTGTTTGGGGGAATGGAAGGTTGAGACCAGGAGATCGGCTGCTGGGCTTATTTTTTAAATTGCAAAGATTCAAGTTAGGAAAATTTCCTCCTGCTCCCTGACCCACCAATGTCATAAACTCTAGAAGAGATATGTCTCAGAAAAGAAGTACGGCGGATATTTAACCTTGTGCCTCAATTAGTAGTTTTTTTATTCATTTGTTTCATTTTGTTTTTGAGGATCCAAGGCTTTGAAGTGGAAAATTCCCCAGCCATACAGTAAGATAGATACATTATGGTTTCTCCCTTCTGGAAAAAACCCACACATTTTACTGACGTACCTTCAAATATGCTTTCATAACACATGTTGAAAAAAAAACCCTAAACTTTGTCTTAGGAAAATGAATCAAGATAAAAGTCAAATTCTTAAATACTTACAAAAACACTATGATCATTTCCCAGGGAAATAAGAGACTATTTTTAAAATGAAGCATTATTTTTTCCTCTTTTCTTTTCTTGCTTTTTTACTTTGCCTTTCTCCTTTTTTGCGCCCCTTCATTAGGGTCTATGTCCTTTTCCCCAGATTGGGCTGGCAATGGGCATGTGAAGATTTGTGACTGTGAACAGTCTGGACTCAGCCTCCTTTCCATGATGTATAAATGCATTTTTTTTGTTTCTTCTTTAATAGACTTTTTAACAGGATAATAATCTTCTTTTTACTCTTATTTTATATACCTCCAGTAATGCTAAAATCGGTTATATAGAATCCATAATTAAAGAAAGATGTGGACTCCTTTTACAGGTTGCATTCAACACTACAATTTTGTTTTATAAATGAATTAAAAGGAATTCCGGTGAGTGGGAGGAGAGGATGGGGAGCAGTTCTGTTTATGGATAAATAATTGAGCAAAGAGGGCCAAAAGATGCTCCTGAGCTTCTTGGATCCTCAAGATCCCTAGACAGTTCAATGGAGAATAGTTTAGCCTTTCCCTTAGTCAGGATCTCTCCCCTCTGCCTTACAAGATGTGCCCCAGTTCTCAAAGATGTCATTTCCTCCTCACAACCTAAGTAAGGTTGGGGGAAGGACCCATTCCTATATTTATTTCTTTTCAGCTAAACTGGCCCACCTTCTCCTCCTCCTAAGTGATAATCCATGTCTGAGCTTTTGTCCTGGCTTTTCCCTAATGCCTAGTACATATTCTCTCCAAAATCCCATTTTATCTCTATCTCCTGGCTTCACTGGCTTCTTCAAATCTCAGCTTAAATCATTTGTAAACCTTCTGCAAGAAGACTTTTTGGATCCCCCCTTAAAGCTGCTGCCTTCTATCTGTTGATTAAATCCAATTTTTCTTGTCTATATCCTGATTGTATAAAGTTCTTTTCATGCTGTTTTCCTCATTAGACTGTGAATTATTTGAGAACATGGGTGATCTTTTGCCTTTCTTTGTTCCACCAAAATTTAGTGCAATGGCCAGCAACAAAGTAGGTGCCCCAACATATAGTAGGTGCCTAATTATTGCTAATTAAGTGATTTATTCCTTAAAAACGGAAGTACCACCCTACAGAAGTCTTTTTCCTGATTTTCCTATTTGCTAATGCCCCTCTACCACCAACAACATCAGCAAAAACTTTTGTGGCTTACTTTGTATATGTTTTTTGTTTTATTGTTAGGGGTTACATGATATAGTAGAAAATGGGATTGATTCAAAGTCAAGAGTATTTGGGTTCCTTTCCTGCTACATTACTTGTTCCCCTTGGGTAAGTCTCTTCAATTCTTTGAGCCATAGTTTTCTCATCTATAAAATGAGGAAAGTAGAAGAAATGGTCTCTGATGTCCCTTCTAGCTCTAAATTTATAATCCTCTCAATGTACTCCCCAGGTCTATCGGACAAATCACTTCTCATCTAAGACTTAAGATTGTCAAATGAGAAGAACGGAAGATGAGCAGGTTACATTTGAAATTCACTCTCATCTGAATTGGTCAAAAGAGAGAAGAACACATACAAAGAAATGTATATTTTACTCAGAGAATAGGAGGGAAAGGGGGAAATGAAAGAGAGACAATAGATTAAGGAAGATATTCATCTTCAGTTGAATAAATTCTGAAAGAAGAAATCAGAAACAAAAAGTAGGCAACCTATCGGAGAATAAGATGGAAGGAAATACACAATAAATGTGAATTTCACCAACGGAACTCGAGAGGATAAAAGAATGGAGTAAAAAATAAAATTTAACAATGCATTCTTTATAAGAAATACACTGGAATTTGGAGGAAAATGTATAGCCTGTGTCTCTGACAAATGCTAAATTTCTCAAATATACAGAGAACTGAGTCAAATTTATAAAACTACAAAGTATCTCCCAAATGAAAAAAAAATGATCAGAGTATATGAACAGACAGTTCTCAGAGAAGAGATTTAAAATATCTATAGTCCTGAAAAAAATGCCCCAAACATTATTGATTAGAGCAAAACAAGTTTAAAAACTCTGAGATACCACTTCACACCTATTAGATTGGTTAACGTGACCAAAAAGGAAAATAATAATGTTGGAGAGGATGTTGGAAAATTGGTATGCTAATCTACTATTTGTAGAACTGTGAACTGATACAACCATTCTAGAGAAAAATATGGAATTGGGATCAAAGGGCATTAAAACTATGAATACCCTTTGACCCAGTAATATCACTACTGAGTCTATATCCAGAAGAGATGAGAGATAAGGAAAAAGGTCCTACATATACAAAAAATATTTTAGCTCTCTTTGTAGTGGCAAAGAACTGGAAACGGAGTAGGTGACCATCACTTGGGAAATGGATGAACAAATTGTGGTATGTGGTCATAATGGAGTCCTATTGTGCCATAAGAAATGAGGAACAAGAAGAATTCAGAAAACCTTGGAAAGACTTATATGAATTGAAGCAAAATGAAGTGAGCAGAACCAGGAGAACAGTGTATGGTGTAACAAATATTGTATAATGGTCAACTGCAAATGACTAAACTATTATCAGCAAATCATGGTCCCAAGATATCCACAAGGGCCTCATGTTTAAAAATTCTCTCCACAGCCAAAGAAAGAATTGTTAGAGTAGGACTTCAGATCAAAGTATGCCATCTTCAACTGATTTGTTTTTAATATTTCGTGATATATGTCTTTTTTCCTGGCATAAACAGTATGGAAACATATATTACCTGAAAGTACTCGTATAACCTATATCAGACTATTTACTGCCTTAGGCAGAGGGGAAAAGAGAGGGAGGGAGAAAATATGAATCCTAAAACTGTCAGGAAATAATTGTCAAAAATTATTTCTATATGTAATTGAATCAACAAATGAGTAAATAAAATAAATACCCTGGAAAGAAAACAATTCACGGTGTTAAAATAAAGGATTGGAGTAAAATCTATTATGCTTCAGCTGAAGTTAAAAAAATAAAGGCAAGGATAGCCAGCATAATTTCAGACAAAGGAACAGAAAAAAATAGATTCAATTAAAAGAGATAGAGAAACTACATTTTTATGAAAGATACCATAGAAAGTAAAATAGATTTATATTCTTAGTAAACATTGAAGCATCAAATGGCATAGTCACAAAAACCTTCAAGGAAAATTTAAATGAGGTAAAACCAGAAATTGTTAGTAAAACTATAATAATGGTGGACCTTAATGCATTCCCCCTAACCTAGATAAATCTAACCTGCAAAAAGGATTTCAATAGAATTTTAGAAAAGTTCTATATTATAGACTTCTAGAAATTATTGAATGATAATAGAAAGAAATATACATCTTTCTCAGCTGTACATAGAACTGACAACATTTGAACAGGTACTAGAGCTTAAAAATCTCACAAACAAATGCAGAAAGGTACAAGTATTAAATGCATCTCCTCTGGCCCAAAATGAAATAAACATTGTATCTGATGAAGGGCTGCTAATGAAATGATCAAAAGTAATTGGATGTCAAACAACTTATTCCTAAAGAATGTGAGTCCAAGAATAAATAATAGAAATAATCAATCATTTCATTTAAAAATTTTGGTTATGATGACACAGCCATACCAAAACTTAGATGATGGAGCCAAAGTTGATTTTAAGGGAAAGTCTATATTTTAATTGCCTTTATTTAAAAACAATAGAGAAAGGGAGGCAGATCAACAAAGGCAAGTCCGCATACTATAGGCACTAATCCTCCCTGAGTACCTCAAATATTGCAGAAGGCTATTAATCTTGAAGAGAAGGCATTAGAGGTCTATGTATTAAAGAAAATAATGAAAATGGACTATAGGGGCTCTGAAGTTTCCTCTTGTACTACATGTGCGCTCTTCTATGTGTACCTGTTACCCACACCCAATTTAACATAAGCTTCTTGAAGACAGGGACTGTTTCTGGCACATCATAAACACTTACGCAATGCTTGTTTAGTGGATGAATTTTGAAGAGCACATTATCAGGGACC
The DNA here is from genome assembly GCF_027887165.1 of Monodelphis domestica. Taxonomy (NCBI): domain Eukaryota; kingdom Metazoa; phylum Chordata; class Mammalia; order Didelphimorphia; family Didelphidae; genus Monodelphis; species Monodelphis domestica. Next base: position 10,539,624 of record NC_077233.1, read on the forward strand.
TTTATTATTCTGGTAGATCATGTGTAAATACTTTTGAGATAGTAAAACCCAAATTTTTCAAGTTCACAAGTTAAAAAAAAAATCCATCATGTTAATTCCATCCTGGTGCAATGTTCTACAAATACCTGATCAAATGATTGGCTTTTTGCTATCTTGTATTAGGCGATTTTATTGTCTTCCTTCAACATGGGGAAATGAAGTAAAGATGGTCCACTCATCAAAACAATTTGGTTCTACTTTTAGCTCTTCTGCTTCTTGGTTGGGAGCAAGACACTAACTCTCTTAGTTTTATTCTCATCATATGAAATGTGAATTATATTTTCTTTCCTGCCTTTTTTTCATGTTTATAAAGTCACATGACATGATCCATTCATTTGTTTACTCATTCATTAAATAAGCACTTATTAATTACTTACTCTGTGCAAGGCACTGAGCCAAATAGTAAGTGTTCAAAACAAAAATGAAACTAGTCCTACTCTAAAGAGACCTCAATGTTCTTGAATTTATGTAAAATGGGTGAATATAATTAATGTGGAAGCTAAATGATACAGTCAATAGATTAAGTCTTGAGATGAAGAAGATTTGAGTTCAAATGTTGCCATGGACACTATCCATATGACTCTGGTAAGTTCTCTGTCCCTCAGTTGAATGTCCACTTGAAAAATGGGGATCATAATGGCACCTATCTTCCAGGGTTATTGTGAAGATCAAATGAGTTAACAAATTTAAAGTGCCTTGCAACACTTAAAGTGTTATAACAATGCTAGGTATTATTATCTGTGATCCATTCATGGCATGCTGGATATGTCTAAGTAGCAACATATTTCCAGTAAAAGTAGGTGGTAAAAAATTACCAGGAAAGGATTATAGATGGAAAAAGTTGTAAAAAGAATGTCATGCAAGAGAAGCATGCCAAAGGACAGGTAAACTGCTCATGCAAAGACTGAAAAATAATAGGTAAATGGCCAGAAGATTTGAAGCAAAGAATATCCTTTTTTACATGTCATTCAAGTTTTTATTTTTCCTCCAGCTCTACACTTGAAATATCCCCTGCTATTATTTCCACTGATCAAAATCCATTCTTTTTGTTTTGATCATTCATGTAACTTCAGAGAAGCCTTAAATTCTTTGGACTTACCTATAAAGTCAAAAGTTTAGATAAGTTGATCTCTTAAATGCATCCTAAAATGATAGAATTTCAAAGTTGGAAATTACTTCAGGAGTTTTCCAACATGTCACATAAAAAAGCAGCCTCACACAATACACTCAACAAGGTAGTCATTAAACCTCTCTGTTTGTGGTCTTCCAAGATGGGGAGTGGAGGGAAATGGAATTTGTCTCCTACCTGGAAAGAGTGTTATTTGATTCTTAATATTAAGTTTAAATCTGTCACTTTACACTTTTTACCCATCATTCCTAGTGATTCCTTCTGGGGCTGAAAAGAGGAATCCCACTTCTTCCATCTAATGACCCTCTGAATACTTGAAGACATCTATCAAGCCCCAGCCCAACACTCTCCTCTAGGCTAAACACTCCTCAGTTACCTCAAATGCTCACCTTCAGCATAGAATCCAGGATCTTGGTTGTCCTTTTCTAGTCATTCTCCAGATTATCAATAAAGCAGAGCACTGAGAATGCAATACCATGTCCTGAATGTGGTCAGGGCAGAAGATGACAGGATTCTTACTCATTAGCACTGGAAGCTGCTGCCTTATGTAGCAATATGCTGTATTGAAAATGGCCTTGGACTTGGAGGCGGGGGTGATGGGAATTTGAATCCTACCTCCCAGATCCACTAATTGGGTGACCATGGTTAAGTCATTTGATGGCTATGACCTTCAATTTCCATGACTACAAAGCATTAGTAATAATATTCATACCTTCCCAGGTAGCAGTAAAAATTCAATGAAACAATGTGAATAATGTATCTAAGCTCCAAGAATGTAGAACCTGCTTTCACTTTAATTTAATGTTCTCAGAGCTAAACATAGGTTCTCATATATAGAAAAGTGTTAATAAAAGTTTGCTGATTCATTCATCTAATACTTCTTATTTCCTCCAAACAATTAATAATATCTTATTTCTCACCCAATTTCATGTAAAACAATATTAAACATTCTTTTTCAAAGCTTTGAGTTAAAATGATCTCCCTCCTTCCCTCCTACCCCTAGCCCCTACCCCAAGAGGGTAAGCAATCTGTAAATTACTTGTGCAACCATTTAAAACCTTTTTCCATACTAGTCATTTTGTGGAAGAGATCTAAAAAATAAGTAGAAAAAAGTAAAATACATATTTCACTGTTAAAGCCCCAGAGTGGGGCTGGACTGGGACCAAGAATGGGGGAAATAAGAAGGTAGAAATATGAAGGACCTCATCTGAAGATAAGGATGAGGGAAAAGATAAGAATCACAGTCACAATCACAGTGTGGGGTCAGAAGAGACCCAGTGCTGATGGCAATGGGTTCAAGTTTATTGGTAGATCTTTTAAAGGTAAAAACCACAGGAATTACAAACAATTGCTTGTGAGAAAGGCCCATAGGAAAGTGTAACTATAGATAGTGCAGCTGGTAGGATAGTGGTTGGGGGAAGATAATGGTTCCAGGAATCATCTGGGGTTCATGGAACAGTCAGCAATCTTGTTATAGGAAACTAAAAGAAGGTGGAGGCGAGGGCACTTGGGCTTGTTCTCAGACAGACCCTGAGAATTCGACCTCTGAGCAGGGCTTTCAGATCTTTATCTAAGATAGACCCAGGGATATCAACCTCTGACATTTCACTCTGAATTCAGACTCCATCAGTTCTTTCTCTGGAGGCAGATGGCATTTTTCAACACGAGTCTCTGGGATTGTCTTAGATTACTGCATTGATGAGAATAACTAGATTGTTCACAGTTTTTCATCAAAAAATATTGCTGTTCCTACGTACCATGTTCTTCTGGTTCTTTTCACTTCACTTTGCATCAGTTCATGTAAGTCTTTCCAGATTTTTCCCAAGTGATCCTACTTATTTCTTATAGCATAATGCTATTTCACACAATCATATACAACTTGTTTATCCATTCCTCAATTGATAGACAACCTCTCCATTTCCAATTATTTTCTACCACAAAACAGCTACCATAAATATATTTTCTTATAATCTCTTTTCCCTTTTAAAAAAATCTCTTTAGGATATGGACTTAAAAATGGCATCGATGAATAAAAGGTTATGCAAAGTTTTAGAGTTTTTTGAGCCTAATTCTACATTGCTCTCCAGAATGGTTTGAATCAGATGCTAACTCTACCAATATTGAATCAGTGTCCTGATTTTCTGAGATCCCCTCTGACATTTATCATTTTCATTATCTGTTATATTGGCTAGTCTAATAGGAAGATGTGGTACTTCAGAATTGTTTCAAAACATATTTTTCAAAAGCAAAGTTGCCTGCTCTAAGATGATATCTAACTGCACAGCATATGTTTTGTTCATTTATCAGGTGTCTTGGGATGTTGCCAGTGCTCCTATTGGGTTTTCACAGTTAACAGATCATATGAAAGGATGATCTTAGTCACCTGGCATCAGATGATTTTGAAGGAGTCCCTGAAATCTATTTTACATGCTATCAACTTCTGTAGTGTTCAGTATCTTCCAATTAAAGAGTAACGATGCATTTATAGAATAAAATCCTAAAATTCATATGTATAAAAACTCTCTCCTCCAGTGAAAGTGGATAACTCATTAGTCTTGTTGTCCTTTACTATTTTCACCTCCCACACTTAAAATATTCTTTGCTCTCTCGTTGTCATATGTTAAAATTCTTATTTATTCTCTCTCCCAACATGCCCCCATGTTACTTTGTACTTATTTTAAACTTTCTGCATTTTAGTGTCTTATGACTAGAGCCTAAATCAGAAATCAGCAAACTATGGCCTGAGAGCCAAACCTGACTCATTTTTGTGTAGCACAGTAGCTAAAATATTAAAAAAAATTAAACAAATAATACTTCCCATTATACTCATGTTTAGTTCGGAAGCCATACAAAAACTATTAGTGAGCAGGACTCAGTTTGTAGGGTCCTGGTGCTGATGTTCAGAGTCTAAGAATGAGGGTTGTTTAACTCCACTGTTTCGAATCATCCCACTTCTATAGTGAGTATCAGGATGCTATGCCTTAATATATTAATCAGATGAGCATACTTCTATATTGAATCAATCAATATAGACTTTAGATTAAGTGCAAGAAAAAAAAAATATTGGTTAGCTTAAATGTTCCTGAAAGTTAAGGAAGCTTGATCCATTTGCTTGAGGGACGTGGTCATGTCTAACAGAGCTTGTATGAAACTAGCCAGAAAGTTTGGACTCTGAATATTTCACAGCCTGTTGGCTGAGTTTAGAGACACCAAAGCCCTTAAGAAAGAATTGCTTTGTGGGGAGGAGGCACTGTGGGAAAGAAAGAATAACCCCACTCTTTACATGGTCTAATGCTGTGTGCGCACCCTTGACAATAATAGAGATCGAGACCTGTCCGTGTCAATCTACCAAATATGCATGAGCAACTATGAGTCATTCTCAAAGAATGCATCCAATCCACTGGATCTCTTACTCTATGTCTCATTTGTAGGAGGAAAGCAACTGGGCTATCTGCCTGTTACCCCTCCTAATTGATGATCAGTCAAATTAAATGGTCAACCTAAGGCACATTGGAAAAACCTTGAGTTTGGATAAATTTAATTCATTGTAACAAACATAAGGGCAAGTCATTGATCATACGGCTACCAAATCAAATAATGAAAAGTTGTTGTCCAAATGAGCCTACAATCTATTCTAAATCCCTATGTTGTTTTGGCTATTTGCCCTTTGTTTTCACAGAGGATCAATGATATCATAGGTTGAGGTCTTGATTTCTGCTTGAATTGGATTTGGATGAGGCAGAAGTGCATAAAGTTAGCAACCTCACTTTCTTCCAAAGTCATTGAAGTCCAGTGGCAAGACTAAAGTCAGGAAAACTGACTTTGCCTGTGATACAGTAGATGATCTTGGCATCTTTGATGTCTGATCAAGCTCTAAGGTTTCCACAATGCCTGCTTCAAATAGCTTTATTGCCACTGGAAGAAACTGTTTTCATCCACCCATTTTATTAGATAAAGTCTTCATATACTTGAAATAGACATCTGCCTAACTGACTAATCAGTTGGAGGTCTATCAATTAGGTCAATCAATCCTGGTTTAGTCTGTCTATTGAAACGGTTTTGTGGGTTGTGACCAGTGTGCATGCTACAGCTTCCTTGAGAGTTAGGCGAGAGAGAGATTATAAAGGTAAATGAGTAGCCCTGACAACGGCTCTGCAAGCCCTCAAACCAGAGATACTAGTCCTCCTTGAATGCTCATATTGTAGACTTCATTAATGCCTATGTACAAATGACCTTCATTCAAGTTTCTATTAAGTACTTAATCTGACAAACATTTATTAATTGTCAGACATTGAGCTAAGTGCTAGTGAAAAAAAGAACAAAAGGAAATAGTACCCATATTCAAGGATATTATATTATACCAGGGGAGACAACATAGGCACAAATAAGCATATACAAAATAAATTCTTCTTACATATGAGGGAGGAAGACTATAAAAGATCAGATGGTAGAAGAAAGCTTCCTATAGAACTCTGTGTAACAATAGAGCTTTGGAGGAAACAAGTGATTCCAAAAGAGAGCAAATTGTGTTTCAGACAGAGGAGAGCTTGGGCCACGAAATCGAGATGTTAGATGAAGTGCTATTTGTCAGATATGATAAGAAGGCAACAAACACTTTGAGAACACATGATGTATCTAGTATCATTCCAATTTAATGACTGCAGATTGGAGGAAAATCCCACTGGCTTTGTAGAGATAGAGATCCTTTGTAGATGGATCTCACCATGCCATTCACGTGGAGGATGGCTTGATGCTTTTCCACTTTGATAGGCATCACTGCCAAATTTAAAAGGCACTCTGAGTTACCTTGGGGAAATAATAATGAAACAAGAGAAAGATCATTGGATTGAAAGTTTGATACCAGACTTTCAGTTTACTGTATGATTAAACTTGGACAAGTCACTTATCCTATCATGGACTCTATTTCTCTATATGTTAAAACAGGAATATATTAGAACAGGGCTTCTTCAACTTTTTTGCATCATGGAATTCTTTCTTAGTCAGGTGAATTCTATGGAACCCTTCTCAGGACATTTTCTTCCTTACATTTATAACTGAAGGAAATGCTAAATTGTTGTTCGACGTTAATGAAGATAAATGTGTAATTTTTCCTATCCAAATTGATGGATTCCCTGAAATGTATCCATGTACTCCAGGTGGTCTTTGGACCCCAGAATAAGAACCCTTGATCCAAATGGGATTCAGTGGTCTCTAAAGCTCTAAATCTGCAATCTTATAATTCTATGCAACTTGCCAAGAAAGAGATATTTTTCTTTTCAATCACACCTTGGCTCTTCTACTTGAAGCCAACAGATCTAATTCACATGAAAATCTCTACGGTATTACAAAGGGAAGGTCTTCTTTAGTTCTCTGTATCAGAGAAATGAGGGTGAGGATGTCAAACCCTTTTGAAGATAGAGAAAAGTCAAAAGCAGGAATGCTGAATGTGTTATTCTTACAGTTGTGGTCAAGTGTGGGAAACCCAGCAGTTTTCTATGATCCACTGGGGAGAGGAATGAAAGACGAAGAGTTTGGTCCCAAAATACTTCCTTCAGATGGTAACCAATCTGGGAAAATATCATTTTTTAGGAACATAGTTTAGGAAGCACATCAGAATGATATTGTTTCAGGCTAATAAAATCCTAAATTGCTAGGGAAATAGGAGCCCACGATGAAAGGGTTCCTCTTGAAGTGATACTTCCATATTCAATTAGCTTACTACCCTATTAGGTTAATTTGATACTGTGCTAATACAGAGAGGGAATCCACTCTGATATGCATATTAGCATTTGGTTGGGTGAATATCGTGCCCTGCCAAAGGCTACACTGAATGAGCCTGGATCTGCTGAGGCCTTGGTAATTTATGACTTTAATACATTGTCCTAGGTTCTGCACAAGGAATGTTATTGTTTTAACCTCCCATGGCAGGCTTTCATGCTGTTGACTTAGATTATATGCATTTTCCATGTCTCCCTCTTCTCCAATTTGACACTAAGCATGCATTCTGATGTGCTCAGTTTACTCAGATCCTCCAAAAGAGATTCTCCCTTTTTTGCCAGCTGGAACAGAAGACAGCCCATGTGGCAGATTCCTATTTGTGCTCCATCCAGATGTTTGTCTCTCAATGATATCCCTATGTTGATAGCACAGCAGCCCAGTTCCAGACTCAAAGCTTGCTCTCTGTAAAGATTCCACATTTGGGACACCTTTAAAGATGGAAAAGCAGAGGTATTCTTCAGGGGAAGCCTCATCTTCACCGGACTCTCCCCTTCTTCATTGCAGATGGGAATATTCATCTAGGCTTTTCCTCCTAAACCCTTCCAAATCCATCCCGGGGTGGCTCGATTTGTAGTACAAGGACATTGTTCGGAGATCTGTCATTCTTCATGTTAAGTGGATTCTTACATGTTAGCACCTGTGGTTATTTTCAAGTAAATTTATGTGTGGTCATAAGAACATGTTGAGATGGGCCGATTACTCGAGAAGCCATTTCACTCCCTCAGTGTGAGGAAAGAAGCCTCAAGACTGGAGCTGGGCTCATTTGGGAGAAATCCATTGGTGACGCTTGGGAGATCAAGTCAGCTGTTGGAATGGGAAAAGATCGCTAGGGATAAGATAGAAATAATGCGCGTGTTCTTATTCAAGTGGCTTACTGTGAATGATGCAGAACCTCAAGCCTGGAAGGTACCCTAGACATCACCTAGTCCAATTTCTTCCTGAACGAGAAGTTATACAACATACCCCAAATGTGATTATCCAGCCTTCACTTGCCATTTACTAACTATATAAGAGTTCATTATCTTTTGAATCAGCCTACTTTACATTATACTAGTTCTAATTCTTAGAGACAGAATAGCATCCTGAATAGAGCACCATCCTTAGGGCAAGATACTCTGAATTTGGGTTCAAATTCCACCTCTGAAACATACTGGTGACGTGACCTTGGGCAAGTCCTCCTTGGTATTTTAGTTATCTCATGATAATACTATAAATTGGGAAGAAGAGACATTATAGAGTAAGTTTCCTAATCTGGAACGTCCCTGTCCCTGTAAAATCACTTTTGAAATAACTATATATTGGGGGGGGGGGGGGAAATTTCCTCTGACATGTGGAGCCAAATGTCACAAACTATTTTTCCTTCTTCCATTTGAAAAGGCCTTCAACTCTAAATGATCCCCCCTAGTGCAAATATCAATAATATGGAAATAGATTTTGATCAATGACACATGTAAAACCCAGTGGAATTGTGGGTCAGCAATGGGAAGGGGAGGGATGGAAGGGAGGGAAAGAACATGAATCATGTAATGATGGGGAAATATTCTAAATTAACTAATTAAATAAATTTTTCCAAAAATAAAAAATGAAAAGTCCTTCAAATACTTGAAGAAAACCATCATGACCCTTCAACTTTTGTCATTATTTTTTAGATAAATGCTAAAAAAAATTGAAATACAAGTCCTCATATAGTAAGAAGTCCAAGTCCCTCACCCTTACCTGATTACATTATCCCTTATTCCTATCCTTTTTAAAATGTAGCACAAAAACGAAACACTATATTTCAGAGATCAGCTAATATCAAAGGGTAGCATTTTTCTGATATTTAAGGTTTAAAAAGTACTTTTCATCTATCATTTCATGTAAGCATCACAACTGAACAATAACAATAATATTAACATCTATCCTTTATAGATAAGGAAACTGAGACTTGGAAAATTTAAGTAATTTGCCCAGTCACACTTATCTGAGGATGGATTTGAACTCATGTCCTCCTCTTTTCCAGCTTTCCAAGTGCAACAAGATTAAACTATAGGGAGATGAGCACTTCCTTAATATCAGACATTTCTCCACCTTTTCTAATATAGCTTAAGCTTGTCTTTCCATTTAGAGCTGCCAGGACACACTATTATCCCATGATAAACATACAATCCACTCACATCATACACTCATTTCTTCTTAAACATGGTGTTCTTGATTCATGACTCCCTCACCTTGTGTTTATGGCAATGGCATTTTTCAACCCAAGTGTAGGACTGCACGTTTCACCTTTTTATAGCCCATCTCTTTTAGAGCCAGCCCAACGTGAGAACTCTTCAGATAATTTCGTGAATAGATCCATGATGGCTATTCACAAAGTGATTCCTATAACCTTTTATCGGTAAACATTATAGTAACTTTTCTAAAGAAAGGCTTGGGAATAAAGATCCATTTTTTTTTCAGCGCCATAAAAGTTATTCCACACCTTTCTTTCTACAGTTATGCAGCACAGTGGATAAACATGCTGGGCTTACAGTCAGGAAAACTTGAGTTCAAATCCAGCCTCAGACATCTCCTAGCTGTTTGCCTCAGTTTCTTCAACTACAAAATGAGGATAATAATGTTAGCACCATTCTGAAAGTCCAATAATGTTTGTAAGATGCTTAGTACAGTGTCTGGCATATAGTAGGCATTATGCAAATGTGTTTTCCCTTTCTTCTCTTGTTCCTCTAAATCACTTCACTTCATATTCTCCCAGCAAAGAAAGAG